>NW_026879427.1:0-262931 GCF_032173495.1 Musca vetustissima
TTTAAATTTCTTTGAAATATAGAAATGCCTGCGAAAAAAAAATAATTTAAAGAAAGAAATTCCGTTTCTTATCAAAAATAACTCAAAACTATTTTTACTTAGAAAATATGATGGCATGGAATAACACCTGTTGTCTTTTAGTTTCTTCTTAGGTATTTTTTTTTTAATTTCATGAATCACCCAAGCAAAAACATATCCATTCTAATAACTTGTCGCCGTCTACATTAGATAACTATTGACTATCTCCTCAAAACATTTATGTAACGCTAATGACCATTAATTACAAATTTGAACTTGACAATAGCCTCAACGTTTTAGGTTTTTTTAACGCTTTTACGCCTAAACAAAATTCACACTTCAGAATAAGTTTGCGTAAATAATCAAATATTTACTAATCACTTTTGCTTCTTTATGTAGAAACACAAACGAAGAACAAAAACAAATCTTTCCATATGTAAAGTAAGCACATGATTGATTAGTGATCGGCGTGTATCAATCAAATGCTAAATATTTCACTAACCGAAAAGAACACACCTTGAAATGTTAAGTATTCTGACGTTGTTGGTTTTCTACTTACCACAACTTTAAGCGTCGACAGGCCATCTCTTTCAATATATATAATAGTTCCGCCGCCTTGGGCCAATGCTATCTAGTTCAAGGAAAAAAATAAAGATAATTATAAAAAAGGAAATGTTTAGTAATAGTTTAGACATTGTTTTTAGGTGAAATTAAATTTCAATACTTCTACAAATGTTTAAGCTAGCAATAAAACCTACTTGGAAATTCTACATGTATATATTTCAATTTATATAGACTTAAATACGTGATGGAAACTAGGATTTATGACAAAGTAACTAAAAATTTCTTGTTCAACAGCCCTAACCCCTTTCGTTTGTATTAGTTCTACCCCACGGAATGTCATGTGAATTAGGATCACTACCAAATAGGACATCGTTATCTGTTTTCTTTCATTTCTTTAAATGTCGCTGCAGTTCCGCCGTTGATTGTGGTATCGGGGAGTTGAACAGAAGGTGGTAAGGGGTTGAATATGCACATTCGTTCAATTGCTATGCTCCATACCACACATGTTTACACATACTGAAAGAAGTTAGATCCATTATTACGTGTCCTGAAAACCCTACAAGAACAATTTGAATATTTCTATCCTAATCATATCCTTTTTTGAATTTGATGGAAAACTAGTTTTTCTCATTTTAGTGTGGTGTTTCTTCACATTACCTCTCCCTCCAGTTCCTCTGGTGTCACATCAAATGGGATATCTGATAGAATGTCATCATTTTCCAAAATCCCTTTCAGCTGCATTTCACTGGCATGTACCAGTGCCTCTAACTCCGATGTTTCAAAATCTTTTGAACGTCTTTCCAATTTACTTTTATTTTTCTTGCGATTAACGCCAATACCGCCATTTCGGATGCGACGTTCCCGTTGAAATTTACGCGCCAAGTTTATGGGTAAACGTTGACGTTTTGGTTTGGCTTTTATGGGACGTCGTTTTCCTTAAAGAGAATAAAATATGTTTAGAAATCATGCTTTCAAAAGTAATGGTAAGGGATGTAACAAACCTTTGGTTGTTTTGGCATTTCTGAAATAGTTCCCAGGCATCTTTAGTTTCAGGAATTTATTAATCTTTGGAAAAAGGGAAGACAAAAGGAAGAATGTAAAGCTTAGATCTAGTCCATGTGCCCTGTGATGAACGGTAAATTACTTACAACTACGTAAATCCTTGGATTGGCTGTTGTCTGGAACTACCATTCATTTGGATTACAAAGCCGGCGTTGTAAAAATCAATGGGGTGTCCTAATGGGGAGAAAGAGGACTGAAAACATAACTTATAAAACGCAGAATCAAAACAAAACAGATTAGGCACAATTAGTTCGAAAATCGCCCCGAAAGCAGCTGTTTAAACAAATTAGTATGTTCAGTGATATTTTCAATAGAAACATCATTCACAATAGCAAGAAGAGAGTTCAAAACAATTGCCTCATGTGTTTTTGTTAATAGTAGCCGTTACAATTACACCAGTTATATTTAAAATTAAATATTTCTAAATATCTCCGTATTCCATTGCACAATTATTCAAGGTAGACTATAGCAGCATATAAATTACACGTTTTTTTCATATTGTGGCTTGTATATACACAAACTTTTTGAATGTGCATGTGATGTTTTGAAAAATATAATAGTACGTTATCATTGTGCAGTATTTCATTAACCCAGTGAGTTTAAATTTCCAATTCCTTCAATATATGCCAAATAAATCCTCTTTTAGAGTTAATCCGGTACAAAGTTCTAATGTAAATGCCGTTTAAGGTTAGTTTAGGGGATGTGACCTTCCGATCCCCTGTGATCATCCAAGAAGAAAGATGGAGAAAGGGAATAGAGACGACAGAATCTAATAAAACCGACTTCAGTTTTTTTTTTAATGATGTTATAGATTAAATTATGGTCCATAGTTGAATTGAAGGTTAGATACGGTGTAAATTGAACAGTGGGTTTTAACTTCTCATATGTGCCGGCTGCAGGCCAGAACTGGACAGTGTACTACATTCGCATGTCATTGTTCCATTGCCTGGGTTACTGCTCCCGTGTGAACGCTGGTAATTCCTGCTCGATAAGCCTTTTGATCTAGGGGTTCTCTTTTGTACCGATGGACCTCTCTCTGTCTAGATCGTGTAGGTCTCTCCTTACATGTCTGGGTGGGGGCATTCTATCATGCGATACCACCCAAGCAGGTACTGAATCGACAACATGCTGTTGTGACGATGTACGGGTAAGACCATTGCCTCCTCATGAAAATGGTCCACTGGCGTCGCAGTTGGGGAGTGCTCCTTGGGGCTGCTCTTTGTCTAGTTTCGTGGATGTCGACTTTTGACGTAGTGCGTGCAACCAGACAAGAGTTCCCTAGGATAGGGTGGGCCTTACCTCGGTGTTATGAAACCAGTGTATAGTCGATGGTTTTAGCCCCCAACTTTTCCGAATGGAATTCTAGCATGTGTAGAGCGCAATCAACCCTGTCTTCGCCCTCTCCTTAGCATCCCTTTTCCATCGTAATTGACAGTCAAAGTTTGTATTTTGCTACGAGTCAGAGTTGAAGCTGCACCCTATCCAGTGCTGGTGGAACAAAGACGCCGAGCTTACGCTTCCTAGTGAACATTCCCAGTCTGTCATTCTTCCATTCACTTCAAGGCCTAAAGACATATAGATAAAAATGTATTTCGGGTTTTGGATACCATTTGGCCAAAGTTCTCATTCTGAGATCTTGTTTTTAGCCAAATTTTCTAATCTGATTGTCTATAATTGCGTATTTTTTCTCAGATGATAAAAAATCTCCGGGCACAACATTTACAACCATCCCGATCAGAGCCGAACATAACCATTTTTAAACGTTTTTAGTTAACGTTAATTTGTTCCCATAATATCAAAATTAGAAACTCACCATTTTACCACAGATTAAAATAAAACACGATTTTCGTTTTTTGGTTCCGCAGAGAGAGCTAAACGATTTATTATTTTGTAATAATTTATATTTTTCTGAAGACATTTCTGTAAGATTCTCGTTAGATGAATTCTTAGAAGTGAATTGCAATATGTATCATGGGTTTTGTGTGGATGTTTATTTATATATTTATGCAATATGTTATATATTAATATTTATTATTAATAATAATGTATATTTATTTATTTTCACTAATTTTTATATAAAAAACATATATTTTTTATAATAAGTTTTGAATGTTGTTTTATTAATGCCCATCATGATGTTTTGATTGATGGTTACTAGAACTGCAATTTGATTTAGAGTCGATTATGTATGTATGTGTTTATGTTTATGGGTGTTTGTGCCCAATAAGCTAAGACTACAGTTACTGTGAATAAAATCTAAATTTTAGACTAAATACAAATTTGTTTTAAATTATGTATTGGATAAATTTCATATTTACATTTTATAGAGAATAATAATGTGTTGTGCTATTTTGTTTTGGAGTAATTCTAAAAAAAAACTACGAAATTTGTTTATCTTGATATAAATATTGCTGGTTTCCCTATTTCATTTTTTGCAGATATTAAGGACAGCAAAATCATTGCCAAATGTGTGTTATTTTTATCATTTGGTCTAATGTCTTTTGGCATCCTTTGTGGGAAATTTATATTTTTGTTTTGCTAGAAATGGGATGTTTATTTGCCTCCTTGCTCCTGATTGGTTGAATACGTAAAGTATATCGTTATGTAAGCCATTTGAACCAATTACATCGTTGTATTCTTGGTCCTCCTTCCTTCTATGTTGGCCATTTACAATAACAACAAATGTCCATAGAAACCTTTTTGAGAGTAAAGAGTAGCTGTTTGTTTAGTTAACAGCAAATGTAGTATACTTTTAGGCGTACGAGTTTCATTCATTCCTTCATTCGCTCTCTTCAATGATGTGGTATTTTTACTCGCTGTGTCTCGCTCACACTACCACTTGCTCTTGTGCGTGTGTGAACATTGCATTTCCGCTTTATTGCTGTTTGTAGTAGTATTCTTGCTGCTGCTGCTGTTGGTGGTGGTTTGAGCTTTATTTCTTCCATATACCTCTACCATTGGTTGGTCAGGCCAATGAGTGAGAGGTTTACCATTGTATATAAGATTCGCATATGCTATGTTTTTATTTATTGCATAGCATATAGAAATCAAATTGCAATGCTTAAAGAAATAAAAAATCACAAATTTGATGTTGGTTTGGTATTTAAAAATTAGATTTCCATTGGTTTGTTATCTGGAAGAAGAGATAGAGAAGAAACATATTAATATACTTTAAATGAAGTGACTTTTTAATTAAATTTTTTCATATGGATTTTGCTCCAAATTGACAGATAAAAATACATATATTTCTAAAGTACGAATATGGGCTCCTTTTTATGAAAAAAAAAATAAATTTCGAGTTGATTATTTTAATTTTTTCTGGGTAATTTAAAATAAATGCAAAATGTAATAACACTTTTTCCCTTTTCCATAGGAATGAATTAATACCTGTCCAAGCTTCGTTTTAATATTCCGCAGTAATTATGCTGTTCAAGGTTTTAGGAATATTGATTCTGTAGTTTAACTTATCTATACTAATAAAGGAGAAAAGCGATTCATAAACGCTCAGACGGCTGAATCTTGAAATTTTGGGTGAGGGTTGCTATTGGTCCAAAGGTGACAGATAAGGAGTTTTTTCTAGAACAGCACGAAAAGTACTAAATGTGGTACCACTTGTATTTGGCGAACCGCTAGAGTTAGAACTCTTAAATTTTGAATGAGAGTCACTGATGGTGTATGGAATAGTTGTAGCAATAGGTTTTTTTTTTTGGAAATTCGAACTAAAGGCACATATCTGAAAAGTACTAAAATATACTAAAGTTGGTACAATTTCGCAGCATGTGAATGGATATAGCTAAAAACTTGAAATTTGGAATGCGAATTAAAGTTGAGAAGTAGGGTCGATATTAGGAAGGGTGGTTTTGGAAGCATGTACCCGTGTATACGAACAGTATATATAGTACTATATATGATACAATTTGTAGAAACGGATGGAGTTGGAATAGAATACCGATATGTAGATAGTTTTTGGAAATTTGTACTTATGTGTAAGAAAAGTACTAAATTGTACTATATTTGGTAGAGTTTGGATTTTGTGTGAATCGATAGAGTTGGAATCTTGAAATTTTAAGTTAGAATCATTATTGGTGTATAGGATTGGGGTGTGTAGAAAGTTTTGGAAATGTGTGATAATGTGCACTAAATAGTACCATATATGGATTTGGGTCAACCGATAGAACTGGGAGTTTAAAATTTGAAGTTGGAATCACTGTTTGGGTGTAGAAATCAGCTATGTAGGATGTTTTGAAAATGCATGCTATTGTGTACAATTTAGATTTTGGGTTAATGGAATCTTGAAATTTTAGGATAATTTTTGGGGTGTTGGATGGGGATATGTTTGATATTTTGAAAATTCGTACTAATGTGTACTGTATGGTACCAAATTTGGAGTTGGGTGAATCGATACAGCTGGAGATCTGAAATTTGGAAATAAGGTTACTGTTGGAGTGTAGGATTGGGGGTCGGTTTTCAGTTATGCAATTTAAAGAACTCAGCCGGATTTTATAATTCAAGTGTAATCGAACTTCTCCAAATGTTGTTGTTTCGGTTTTTACCGTGTTCTCGATAATTGAATTTGATTTGTACCATAAGTTGTGCATATCGATAGCCTTTTGCTAATGGTTTTCCAAAATTTGGCTTATCCCACATTTGAACGTTTCAGTCCTTTTTGTGTACATTGAAGGTTCTATCCAACATAAATTGCTTTCATTTGATATTTCGAATTTCAGAGGATTCTAGGTTAGACGATTAGGTTCCTAGCCGTTTTCTTGGACATAAGTTGGTGCAATAAAGTTTTTTTATATCTACGTTTTTTCAAATTTTTAATATAGAACCTTTTTTAATATTTTAATATAGAACCTTTTAATATATAACTTATCACGCCATCGAACAGGGCGCACTATTTTCGGGGTTGACTAATGCGAAAGCTTCCACTGGGGTTATTGTGCTTTGGTTTACAAGTCATATACCCAAACCGATTAATCCCCTATTGAAGATATGGTTCGTCGAATTTAAGCAAAAAAGTACCGAGAATAAAAACAAAATCACAGACCTTGGCTACCCTAATATATAAAACGTTTATATAAACAATTTTTGTCAACACACACATATGTTTATACATTCAGTACATTTCTTCTCGCTAAATCTATCTCATGTGTGTGTCTTATTATTCATGTATATGTATGTATGTGTGTGTGTGAGGAGGGTATTTGGTTAGATGGTTGTTTATGAAATTTGTGCCAAGAAAATAATTGCAAATCTGACGTAGATATCAATACACTCAAAGAAAAATTTTGGTTAAAAATGTGTAATTATTCATAGCTAAAGCAATATATATTTTTTCATATTTAATACAAACAAATGAATGAACAAAAATCAATATTTGCAACAACAAAAAACAAGAGAAGGTGTGGTAGATTGGCATTTGAGAATGTATGTGTGTGATTCTTATAGCAATGGGCCTGATGCCGTTTTGGCTAGTGGTGGTCATAATGATAAGATGACATAATTTATGATCGTGGAGTTGTGCCAATATTTCTTTCTGGACTACCTCCCAAAAAAAAGACGACAACAAACCAAACATACCACTAGCCAAATATTTAGTTAGATTCTTGTGCCTCAAAAAAAGGAGGAGCAAGGGAAATAAATGTTTTTCATTTGGCTTCAATTGTTGTCGTTGTTGTTTATTTATTCCTCCGATGTGACGTTGTAAACAGACAAACCAAAAAAATTCTTGGCTCACGATCGGGTATTTGGTTTTACTTGAGGAATGCCCCTGCCTTGATAAGGGATAGACTTGCGTGCGTAAACAAAATGTTTCTGACATACAAACACACACATTCACACACGAAAATGCGTAATGTTGTTGGCCACATATGTGATTCGATTTGGCAATTCTTAATTGACCATCTTTAGCACGTGTTTACAAAGGTCAGGTTTTATTTTTCACAATGTGCGAAATGTGTGACGTCACAAAAGTCTTTGCTTGCCAATAGATTTTCCACAACACACACACACACGCCAACATAGCCAAGGCCATAAGGAATTAAAAGTTTGCAATTTTTGGGGTTTGAGTAGATCGGACAAGTTCATGTTGCCGAGTGCAAAGTGTTAATTATCCCAAATGATTTACTATCGCCAGGATATCTTAGGAAGATGTAAAGAAACTCCTTGAACATTTTATTACCCAAATGATGTTGTTTCGGTGTCAGCCGTGTTCTCCGTTGTTCGATTCGATTTATTGCCAACGGATGTGAATAATTGAATTTGACTTGTGCCATAAGTTGTGCATATCGATAGCCACAAGACGAAGTTACGCTGTTATCCTTTGCTAATGGTTTTTACAAGAATTTTATGAGCAGATACACACACACACTGGTATGAAGTGGGCTATGATTTATGGTGTCAGGGCAATTTGTTAGAAGGTAAAGTGAGTATTACAGGGAATAATGGTTCAAAGGAAGTACACTTGAAAATATTGCACTTCAATGTACCAAATGCGGTGTAGAATGTCACAAAATTGGCCTTGTTCAACTATTAATCTTTGCTACTATTTCCTATGACTCAAGGAAAGTTATCAAATTATTGGACTTATATGTGTCTTCGGACAACATTTCGAATCAATTTAGAGCAATGGAACGATAGCGTTGATTGTTAAACACGTATTTACTTTTTCGCCTTTTCGTCAGTCATTTTTGATTAATATCTCACAAACGTACTCTCAATTTAGTTATGTTCAACACTTATTTCGACTGCTGAAATCACAACAGAGCTCGTAATATTTTTAGGATATAGCTTTGGAATTTTGCACATATATTGCTACTACTCCTTGGAGGTCTTGTATTGAAAACTTCGGACTTCTTGGTGCAGTATAGCCAATTTTTTTGTTATTTTGTAGGTATTACTCATATTCATCCGAAGTGGGTATAATTTTGCATTATATTTTTTCAGAGCGTGATAACACTCTAATAGAAACAATCGAATTGACAAATAAATGCTGTAATTTGGCATTTAAGGTCTATGAGGGTTTAATACCTCCTGACAAAATATTTTCAATACTGTTGCATGTTTTGTTATTTGGGTTTAAATTGAGTTACTTTTGAAGACATTTTGTCCTATTGAAGTGTCTGTAATTTCGAAGTTTTCAGAGAATAGAAAACTTTATTTCGCTATAATATGTGCGCCCAAATTTAGGCGTTTTGAAGATCTAAATCGAATTGTTATCTGTCATGTAAATTGATATAGAAGTTAAAGGTTCTTTGCAACATGACCGTAATTTGACATTTTGGCTTTTCAGAGGGTTCTAGTCGAATTTTCCATGTTCTTGCTATTTGGCATTGTCAGTATAGGCTAAAGATGTTATATACACTTTGATACTTTCAAAACCAGGTGGGTACCAGAAGGAGTGGATCGATATTAAATCGATTACCAGTCGGCCAGACATTCTGAGGGACATTTTTAAATTAGTTCCAAATTGTCTGAAACGGATTTGGTCAAAAGACCAAATCATTTTTTTTACCTTACTATATATACAGGACGGTCCCATCGGACCCATCTGGCAACGCCATAACTTTTGACAGAGATGTCACATCGCTTAATGACATACCACGTTTGAAGAGTCAGTCCAAGCAGATTTTTACCATGAACCAATACACGCCACGAGAGCGCTCTGAAATAGTTGAAATTTACATTCAACAGAAGAAGTCAATTGTGAAAGCTCAACGTGCTTTTAAAACATTAAAAAATGTGAGAAGTGCGCCTTCTAAGAACACCATTAAGCGTTCATACGAAAAATGTTTCACTGGTAAGGCTCTTTCTAATCCGAAGAGGCCATATAAAAGTCGACCAAGGCGATCGACCGAGAATATCGCTGACGTACGAGCCAGTGTTGAGAGGTCCCCAAGAACATCCCAAAAACGCCGTTCTCAGCAGTTGGGCATGGATCGGTCCACTTTAGAACGGATTATTCGCATTGATTTGCATTTGTTCCCGTACAAAATTCAATTGACGCAAAGAATGTTGCCTGCGGACAAGCCTCGTCGATTGAAATGGGCCTAAAGAGCGTTAGTGCGAAAACGGTCATTGGGCCGTTTTTCTTCCAACATGAAAATGGCCATGCTGTTACCATCATACGGAGCGTTATCGCGACATGATGACCAATTTTGTGATGCCAATTATTCGTCGAAAGCGTATGAGGCAGTTCCGGTTTCAACAAGACGGCGCTCCACCGCACACAAGTCACATAACAAATTCTTTGATTTAAAAAAAAAAAAACTTGGGTCCGTCGAATATGGGCAACCCTGTAGTATGGTTTTCAATTTCCCCTGGTGGCAAAAAGACTGGCCAAACTTAACTTACGCCCTCATATAAAAGTTCCGATCGATCCAATTATTACCACAACAACAGTAATAATAATTAAAAATATTTTTTTTTGTAAATTAATATAACGACACTTCTCATTTAAAAAAGAAAAATTACTCAATCAAGATTCGCAGTCTGTCTCTAAAAAATAAAATAACAAAGTACTGCTGCTGTTATTGATGTAGCAAACCTAAAAGAAACGACAGAAACTAATTTATTTTTATCTATAAAAAAGAAAAATAAAACTGAAATGAAATGATGAACAGAGAACAAAAAAACGAAATAAATCTAATTGCATTCACATTCATCCGATGTTTTGGTACATCATTTGATGGGCATCAACGGCTGTTTGCAAAAATTCAAATGCAAACGAATTTGCTAGCAATGCCGTGACAGGGTAAGCGACAGACGATCGGCAAAGAAATAAAAAAATGAACGAAAAATAAAAAGAAATACCCAAACATTTTGCAATGAGACTGAGATCTAGTATTCGACACTGAGAAAAAGTTGTTTTATATTTTATTGAAATAATAGGACTAATAGAAACATTACATTACTCGGACTAATTGAAGCAATCCATGAAATAAATCCTGCTTATAGTATATTAAATACAGAATACAATAATAAATAATTTCTTGTTGTATCTTGTGAATTTCCTTCCTAACAGGAACATCTGAAATACTCGTTCAATGTTTCGCTGCTCGCTGCCTGACTCTTCCCTCATACTTGTCTTTTTCAGGATTTCCTGAACAATTGATAAGGCACTTTCTTTAATCGCTACAGTTTCGAATTAAATACAAAATCAATCTAAAATCCGTGTGCCTACATTTCCTATTGGGGGTCGAGGTTTCAATTTCTCCCCTTCTTGTATATCATTTACCCACAGCAACAACCAATATCCCATCAAATAATTATTTCCGTGTACTTAAGGTAGTTGTTTGTATTATGGTTGTTGTCGATTTTTTTTTGTCAACAACTAAGGATTTTTTTGGTATTTTCTTAATGAAGCACCAGTGACAAGAACAGCAACAACCACAACAACAATAACAGAATAAAGCAATTCACAAGAACAACTGGGAAACTTATTTTCGAAACGATTATATGGTCACATAACACACTAAACCTTAACAGAAAAATAAAACAACAAAAATTGAAAATCACAACAACAAAAACACTTTGAACAAATCGCCTGTTTTTTGTTCTAGCTTTCTTTTTATTTTATATTTTTTTATTTTTGTTGCTGTTCTTGTTGTGACTTTTTTAAAAATAGACTCCTTTCGATCTGCTTAGAGTCGTCCGAGATGAACATTTGGTGTACGTTAATTTTATGTCGATCATTGTCGTCGTTGTTGACGATGACAACAACAGCAACAAGAACAGCACCACCAGCACCAGAAGTGTTCTGTTTTGAAGAGCAAATAAAAATCGGGGAGACTTGTAATAGGAAGAGGTTACAGTAGATGTTTTCATATGGGAAAGAGTAAAAAAATTGAACTTGAAATTATAAATAATTTGAAGAACCATTAGAAATTAATAACTTATGAATAGGATTTAATAATTTACTACCGGTCACTGGGCGGCCAATTTATATAACATACACCCTTCTCATTGGAGATTACAATCAACGTCAATATGATATTCGGATTATAGGATATTCGGCATTGAAAAACAGCTTAATGTCGATATAAGTTTGCCAGTGAAAGTCCATTCCCCCAATTAAGGTCGCGTCCCATTTTAGGTATTTCCATTATATTTGTCCCAATTCAAGACCAAGGTTTTATTTTTACATATTTTAGGGTATCTGATATTACCCTATCTTTTGGAAGATACATTTATACCCTACATAACACTGTGACATGGGGTATTATGTCTTTGAGCATGTAAAACGAAACTTTTTTCAAGGGTTTATATTAAGTACGCCAAATTACAATACTTTAGACAAGTGTTGCGAGGCATGGGAACTGGTTCCCTTTTTACATGCATCAACAACCTCGTTCTCTGCGTTCTCTTTTAGTAGGTCATTTCACATGGCGGTTTCTCATTTACTCTCCGAGCATTTTCTCTCTACACACCTCCACTTTAGATAAATAAAATTGTAGATTTTGATCACATATTGTTTTATTCTTTAATTTCTCTCACGCCCTTTGTCTACCCTTTCCATTATAAATCTCTGCTGGTGAAATACTATATGACATAAAAAGAAATTGAAACTATCAAAAATACTTGTTAAACTCTTAATGTTTGTTGTATTTTACGAGCTCTTGTTCTTTGATGGCGTATTTTGCTGTTGTTTTGTTTTTTCGACTGAAGTCAATTGCGCGTAATTGGATTTTGAGAATATACTTCTGTTATTTTCGAAATAACAGAACAGCAACAATGACACATACATACGTATATATTAGATCTTGTGAGATTACATAAATGTGTGCATAGTTTATTGACGTTGATCTGATGTTGTCTATACGGACTTTGGGAGGAATAGAATTTGACATTCAATGAAGAGGATGTAGATGTTGTCGCGGTAAACCATATATTATTAATGTGGAATTGATCGAATACCATTGAAGTGTTTATAACACTTTCAGACCCAGCATAATCAATTGTTAGATCTGACAAATTTTTAGGAGAAGTAGTATTAACATGTGTTGGTTAATCATTTTTTTTTTTTGTTTTTTGGTTTAGTATTGCTTTGTTATTCCTTTAAAACACAGAAAATTAAAATAAACTGAAAAGAAAACTAAATAAACGGAAAAATCCGGATCCGAAGTTTTAATTTGATCGGTGAGAGCTCTTTTTTCCTGTTACTCGTCTTGGAAACATAAGGCTCCAAAGCATCGTCATCGTACCACACTGTGGTACAGGGTATTATGTCTTTATGCATATGTTTTAACAGGCAAAACGAAACGAGATAGAAACCTGGTTCCATTTGAGAATATGCATAAAATCACTTTCTGAGTTGATTTATGCATGTCCGTCTGTCTGTCTGACCATGTTAAATTGTAAACAAAGCACAGGTCGCATATATGATATTTGGCCCAAGGACCTATTGAAATTGTGGAAAATCGTTTCATATTTAAATATAGTTCTAGTATATATTTTCGTTAGCGTACTGAATTGAGTCTTGAAGGTGCTAAGTTTCGTGAATATCTGTTCAGATTAAGATTAGTTTCCGTAACGTATCAAATTAAGACTAGAATGACGTTTTTGTGTTTTGTTAAAACTTGTGCAGATACAGACATAGCTTCCATATATATTTCGAGCGGGTGTCTGATTGAGATTAAATTTTGAATAGTGCGGCATACCGAAGTTTGTTTTAAATCGATTTACATAAATATGTCCCATTGAACGTAAACGAATCTTAATCTGCCCGAATAGAATGAAATTTAGCATAGGTTGCAGAAAGGCATGTTTATGGATTGATGTTAGTCGGTTCACTTATAGATAGAGATCAAATACTTAAATTAGTTCAATTGCATGTCTATGTTCCTTCGAAAAGGCGACGTCTGTTAGGATACATATATTGAATATACAAAAATGGTGAAGGATATCATATAGTCGGCCCAGTTCGACATTACTACTTTCCGTACTGGTTTAATCTGATTTTAAATGTGTTCCCGATTCGTTAGGATCCAAAGCTGGAATGTCTATCTACATGAAATAATCCATAATTCTCTAAATTTTAAGAATTGCTCTAATCACATGACCCGAGAAAAATCCCAGACCATTATATTACCTTCTTTGCCTCCTTTTGTCTTTGAGTTTTAACATTTAACAAAAATATCATCGAAATCCTTTGAATTGAGCTTAGATTCGTCCGAAAGTCATTCATTCTGGAACACTCTAGTTGAGATGAACGTTGGCGAATTCAATTTTGGCCTTTTATATTTTGTATGAAATAAAAGCTTTTTTTCTGTTCATCAACTGAATAATCCGATCTCTACCACTTTGATGCGAATCATTATTTATCTAATTTTTAAATGTAAGCGGCTTCGACTTTTTTTAGAGCATGTAGTGGAGTCATTTTTATATTATCCATGTAATTAATAGCTCTTCACATAGCAATATTTCGTCTAGATTTCCCAAATATGAGTTGGAGATTTGCGAACAGTCTGCAAAAATGTCTTAATTAACCCAGAAATGATTGATCTAATAATGGAATATTTTATCGAACTCTTATTTTAAAGTCATAATTTTCCACCCCTTCCACATATGCTGATGTAGGGTACAGTAGATACTTTTGACTCATTTCAAACATTCTTGACTTATTGCATACCAAAAAAAAAAAAACTAATGAAAACATTAAAAAGTATCAAAAAATGTGCATCTGTTTTGCCATATTTCTTTTTATGTAATAAAGCCATTTCCTCTCTACCGAAAAAAACCAAATCAAATAAAAAAAATATTCCCGTTGTGTGCCGGCATTTTTTGTGGTGCAATTAAAATCATTCACTCATTTTCTTTTTTGGGGTGGGAATGCGCTTAACTTTATGAATTTCGAATTTTTAAAACACAAACAGAACACCAACCGACCGACCAAAATTGAAGTGTTCCACTTTCTGGGTGATGAATATTTGGACATTTTATTATCGTCTTTTGTGGTTCACAAAGGCTGTAAAGCATTTTTGAGTAGTGAGTGGTTCAAGTGGTTCATTGCATTCCAGCTCTTTGATCGGGGAAACTAAAATCTGTTTTGCAATTTTAGTTGTTGTTATTTCCCCTCACCAGCTGTTTCAAACAATTGACATAAATTTCTTTGGCAGACAATGTCAATAGTTCCGTCACTGGCGGATGGTGACGGTTGGTTGTTGGAAATAATTTTTGGGGATAATTGTTGCCGCTACATTATTCTGGATAGTCTTGTTCTGTCCGATTTGTTTTGTTCAGTTTCGTTTGTGAGCATTCCAAAAGAAGTCTTGAATTGATTAACATATAAAAGGCATTAAATACTGCATTAGAAAAATCATTAAATCATTTTTGTTTGTTTTCCTTTGTTGAATGCTGTGTCCACACACAAACAAACAAACAGACAAACCGACCAACGAAATGGGTAAAAACAAAGCAAGTGCTAAAGTAAATGTTGAGGACCAGACAAACAGACACATAATTTTGTGCCTTCTTTGCTGGCTGTTTTATTTTCTTTGTCAAATTTCTGTTTGGGGAAAGGGGGAAATTTGCGATAATTGCTGTGGACAGTTGTTTTATGGCCTGCAAAAATCTATGACGCCTAAAAAGTTTGTTTGCCCCACCAGAAGTACCGGAGATGAAGGCGAAGGAGAAGCCGCCAATTCGGAACATACCAAAAAGCAAAAATATAATGATTTACCGTATTTGCATATTTTGGTCATAAGAAAAACAAAGTGGACAAAAACAAAAAACGAACGACCGAAAAAAATATTTGCTCGCAGTTGTGGGTGATGAATTAAAAGCAAACAAATTAAAAATAGATCTGAGGAGAAAAAAAAACGAAAAAAACAAAATTATTATTCAAAGGAGTCTGAGTGCAATATTTTTTTCATAGAGACAACAAAGCGAAAGCGAAACCAGCAGGCTCTCAATAATGTCTGTGTTTTTGAAATTTTAGTTTAGTGCGGCGTATGAGTGTTGGCGTTTGTCATATTTTATTATTACTCATACAACTATTCCGTGGAGGGGGAATTTATAGTTGGACACTCAAAATTTAATAACTGTAATTATAAATGAAATACTTATGGAATAATGCATAGCCCCCTTGTACAGGACCCGACTGATTTTATGGCATCCTTAATACTTCGACCCGGACGAACTGAATGTTGTGTTTACATAACATTTGTCTAAAATTATGGTACAATCTATACGAATTTAGAAGACGGAGTGAAGAAGGTCGTATGAAATTCGTAAGTGAGTAGCACAGTTTGGATCAGAGATAGGTTGTGTAGTAGGTTGTGTAGTATTGAGATAAGAACTTGGTTTTGCAAATTCGTACTGTAAGTGTACTGAAATTAGTACCCTTTGTGGATAGCGAACGAAATAAGTTTGAATTTCCAATTTTATTCGATATGATTGCTTTAGGTTGAAATAAAAAACTGGTTTTTAACGAATAGAATTAGGTTCTGATATACTGTACATTGATCGCCGATGAACTGGATGTTGTAGATATGCAACTGACAGTGAGTGGGGGCGAATTATGTTGTATTATTAAAATTCGGTATGGGATTTGGTGAATAGGGTAATATTTTGTAATTGTGTCCGTTGTAATCACTCTAGCCTCTAAACGAATTGATATAGATCGGCAAAATTTATCCACTAAAAATATAGGTCCACTTTTTCTGGAAGCTCCCATAAAGTTAACCCCCAATTTTCACTATTTTGGGGGATTTGAGGACATTTTTGTTCGCTGCAATTTAATACTTTGAGTTATTTATGGGACCAAATCTCTGCACTAAAAATTATAAATATAGGTTAATTTTTTGGGGTTGCTCCCATAAAATGTACCCTTAAACTTCGGGGTTCTTGAGCACGTTTTTTTTATCGGAATTTGCTGAAATTTGGCACATTGTGTTCTTATTGGGTATCGGTCCATTTTTTTGTGTAGCCCCCATATAAGGATAGACCCCAATTTCCGTCTGTCTTTTCTCTCTAGCCTGAAAACGGATTGATATAGATCGCCAAAATGTTGCATAGAGTTGCCTTTTGTCTGCATGTAGGTCAAGTCCGAAGATAGACAATTTTTGGTAGTTTGGGATTCTTGAGAGAGTTTTTCAACCGTTTTCAGTGAAATTTGGCACATTGGGTTCATATTGGGTACCAAATTTCTCCACTAAAAATTATAAATATAGGTCCATTTTTTCTGGTAGCCTCCATGTAGCTCCCATATAAGGGTACCCTGCGTTTATCAACAGAATCATTCTATCTTCAGGGATACCGCGATAAAAAAACTGGAACGTAAGGCATTTAGACGATAGAAGCATTTTAAGGTCTTTAAATGCCGTTTTTAGATTATAGAAGCCTTTAAAGTCTTTAAACTGCCTTTTTTTAGATTATAGAAGCTTTAAATACCCTTTTATAGATGATAGAAGTTTTTAAGGGCCTTAAAATTACTTTTTTATACGATAGCAGCCTTTAAAGACTTAAAATGCTTCTATGACACCTACCGATGTTTGGTATTTTTAATATTTAGCATGAAGAAAGGTATTTTGATACAACACGAAAATGGTAGGTACGAAATCGAGATATAGGTCCTCAATTAATAATGGACTTCATATAAAGATAACTCCAAAATTTCGGTAATTCAATATTGGTCACTCTATAGGTATAATCCCACATATAACATTGCCCTCTAAATTGCATTATTTTAAGAATTTCATAAACTTGTTTCACCCTACCATGCGTTGTCAATATCGAACCTCGATTTGTGGCTTCGAGATTTTAGGATAAATCCTCATTAAAAATAGCTGAAATTTGTATTTGGTGCGCATTCATATTGAGGATCATTGTGGCTTACAACAATAATCTTTCTATAATCTATATATCTCGCCATTCCTCATTCCTCACATTAGAAGTCTCGACAGTATAACATTGTGGGGTTGGAAACGTCAAATGCCAATACTCTATGGTGAAAGTTTGAGGAATTTCATATTTTTGGCAACAATTTAATATTTTTGCTCGTCAGTAGTTTACAATATATTTGCGCAGGTTAACTTATTTTTAATATGCCCTATATAAACATCCCACCCATTTTTGGTTACATCGGAAATTTTAACCACACTTCCTAAGGTCATTCGTGGGATTTGGAACGCTAATTCCTAGTAACTGTCAGTATACTTATGGTGGAGTGTATCCAAAGTTCGGCCGGCCATTAAGTTAGCTTTACTTAATATTTTCACTTGCTTTACTTAATATAGATGTGACCTGCAATTTTACATATCCTGCCATATACCTTTTATGGTTTTTCATTTAGTATATATTTGTTTAAATCCCAATAATATAACCCCAACATCGTAGATCATTTCTAAATCTCTAGCCAAGTAAAATTGCCACTCTTTACAACATCCTTAATATGCACAGCGTTTCATAAGCAATGCTGCTGCGTATATCAACTAAACTCAGTGCCGCATTAAAAATCTGCAATTGGCAGCGCCTATTTGTCTGCTGCCTAGTCGAGGAAAAACATAATGCAGAGGGGTGGCCCGCCAACTAACCAACCAACCAGTCAGCCAGCCAGCCAGAAAACAAGCAAACGATGAGCTAAAATAAAAGAATAGACAAAACACATAGCAAATTTTCAATTTTAACATTTTCCTCGGCTGGTGATTTTGATGTTGTTATTTTTTTTATTTTTTCTTAGTTTTTCATTTTTTTTCTTGGCTAAGGAAATTCTTATTGTCGTTTGTTTGGTGTTTGGCCAAATGTTATAACATAAATTTAATGTTAACATTATAGGAAGGGAAATTGAGAGTAGGGATATCATGCGCCCAACCATTGAATCATTGTGGTCTAGAGGCATAGTAATGTTTCATTTGCATCCTTTTTTGGTTGGTAGAGAGAAGGGGTATTTGGTGATATATGAAATGGATTTGTGGTGGTGTTGTGATTTTTTCTTTTCGTGTTGTCAAATGTGGCTTCTTGTGTGTATGTGGCTAAGTGCCATAACGTTCGTGTGCCTGCCACCATTATTATCAAAATATTTTTTGTTACTATTTTGAAATCGCTTTAATTGCTGACGCACATTTTTCGAAATTGTCTTGGCATATTCTTGCGCCCACCACATACGGAGTACAACATGCCAACTATAACGACAACAATTTTTAGACATTTGCTGTTTTTGTTTTGGTGGCAAATACAACATTTTCGTATTCGCATTATAGCCATGCCACACCAAACATCGGCCAACTTATTGGCTCATCATGAACAAAAATGTTTTTTGGCCAGCACTTCTTGAGGTGGGTATTTCCCATTTGGCTCATGAATGGATATTTTATTTTCTCTCTTCCTCACTCCTTGAAAAGGGGAGAACATTTCATTCATGTTGAGGATCACTATGGTCACTCAGCACATGATTAGGAAAGAGAGAGGGAATAACAGGTGGTTGTTTGTTAAATGTTCTCAAAGCCAAACGGGAAGATGTAAGAATTATTGTTTTTATAATTTCAAGTTTGATTTGTTTGGCAAGTTAGCAAAATGTCCGTCCATCCGACGGACCGTTGATTTTTTCCTAGTTGGACAATTTTGCCCGAGATGGGGTCATTAGCCCCGATGTGTCGTGCAGTTGGCACTCGAATTATAGCAAAAAAAAAGTGTGAAAGTGGGCTTGTTTACAAAATTTCACTCACAATTATTGGCCGACTGTCTGGCTGGCATTTCGTCAAGATTTTAATCTTGGCATTAGTTAATATTCATTTCATTGTCTGCCAAGAAATTTTCGCCATCCCATATTTATAGATTTATTGATGTATTCGACCACTTGTTTCAACTGCAATAAAAATAAAGGTGCTTCGGATGTTGATGATGATTCCTTTTCCCTGACCATTCCAATAATGATGACGTCAACAACAAAAATATGACAACAAATAGAAAATATTTAGAAAGTGTTTCATTTGATAAATGTCCAATAAAAAATGTATTTGAAATCATTTGTATTAATAATAATTAGATATTTGAATAGTTTGAAAAATAAATAAATAAGTATTTGCAGAAGGGGAACAAACATGGGAAATGTTTCCGAATATTTTACGAAGGCATTTGAATAATAAATAAAGATTAATGAAATAAGTTCTTATGCGGTTGGTCAGCTAAATAGTTACATGTGGGGAGAATATCCCAAACAAAAACTATGGGGATCAGTGGAGAGATCCGAAACTATAGTCTTCCCTGCCTTACCCCTTGGTGGACAATGCCATACTTTCCCCACTAAAAAAAAAATATATTTTTTTTTTAAACAAGTAACCATGAAATATAAAACAATCAGCCTATATGGCTTATGTTTTCTCTTTATAATTGTAATGTATATTTCGTTTATATAATTTCAATATTTACTCCGGGTCACTCCATTTATCGATAGCTTCCTTAATTGTGTCTTTAAATGATTTTTTGGAATTTGAGTCTCACCTACTATGATTATATTTTATTATTCTGATTTTGGGGATTATTTTACGTACAGGATTTTAAAGCATATACATATCCTTTACTCTTTTTGATACTATATATTTAGATTTAATGTTGATTTGAAATAAAACAAAAAATACCCATGACATGTCAGGACCATTTGGCGCCCCATAAATATTTGCAACTGTTCCACTGACAGGATGCTGCAATTTTATATTTCACTTAGAGACAAAAAAATATATTGCCAACAAGAAACAAATGAACAGGCCTTCTAAACTCAAAAGAAAATCCAAGAGGGAGGAGGAGTCGCAAATTTTACAAGGCATTCAACCAGCCTTCACATATTTATAACAAACATTTATAAAATAAAAACCCATCATGCAAACATGTATACATACTCGTACACATGTCCTTAAACAAACAACAATGCATTTATAAAGACTAGGACAAAGAACAACAATAAAATTTATGGGTTTTTTATTTAGACAAAAAACAAAAAACTGAAAACCAAACAAATAATGAGATGATATGAATGATGATGAATATAAAATCATGAATGGTAATGATTTTATAATATAAATATATATAAAGTTAAGATGTCAAAAATAATATATATTTGCTTTGGGCATTCTGAAAAAAACCAATATGGAAATTACAAATGTCGTTCGGGGCCGACTATAGATACCCTTCACCATTTTGGGCATTTACAGGAGATGTTCCTAAGATTTTTATTGTAACGAACGTAGCAATTTTGAATGACCAAAGACAAGAAATCGGAAGAATTTAAATATGTGATCTATAAATATAGATGATTCGATTTCAATCAATCCAGGTATATAACATTCGACAATCTATGGAAAAAATCATTGTACTATTTATACGAATGAAATAAAATTATGTAGATCTGAACTGATTTAAAGCAAATATGATACCCATCATTCGATATGCAACATCACAGCGCACTGTGCAAAATTTCATCCCAATCAATCGAAAATATATATGGGAGATATATATATATAGATTTGACCCGATTTCAACAAACATGTACTTGGTAATTTTAGGCTCAATTTTGAACGTTGTGCAAAACTCTAACGCAATGGCAGAAACGTTTAGTATTTGTTGCACCATTTATATTAAATCGGACGAAAATATATGTGGGAGCTATATCTAAATATGAACCGAATTTCACTAAACTTAACAGACGTCTTCGTTTCGGTATGCTCTGAAAATATTTGTGGCAATGTGTGTCATTGGTGCAGAATTTTTATAAAACCAGACGAAACATATTTATGCGAGCAATCTGTATTTAATTCAGTACGATGTCTCAATTTGACTAACATTGTGACTTGAGTGAACTATTGCGGAATAGGACAAATCCATGGATTTATGCATATCCTTTTCCTTTTGCATTTTACAAACATTCAACTTACCAATATACCGACATTTGGAAAGTGGGGACTATTGTAAGAAGTAGAACGAAATTAAAAAAATTTTGTTTTTTTCTCCCCGCTGTGAATTCAATATATGTTTACAATTATTTCCAATTGGGTTGAAAATGAACCTCAATTTCCTCAAAATTTTTGAGGTACCGTTATATTGGGCTATCCTAAAATATGGACCAATATTCATAATATTCGGTACGAAGCATTGCTACCCAACGGCAATCCAAAACCGACCGAACATATGATACCCTACACAACTATCAGCAAACTCTATTTTTCTGCAGATCTATACTACGAATCTAGGCGATATATTTCGCGATATTTGCACCCTCTTAATCGATTACAGGCCAATAGATCCTTCTTTTTAACCTAGAATATTTTCCGAATCAAAATTTTCCCGTAGTAAACATTTATGCCATTCGATTCAAATTTGATAATTATACACACAAAAGTCTTGGTTCATTTGACCCTCTAAATATCGACCGATCATTTTTAAAACAGCAATTTTAAAAAGTTGGCCAGATACCTTACTCGGAATTTCTTCGGCTTACAATAGTGACCCTCTACAGCATTAGAAAACAATATAGAAATAGAGTTTTCGGTTTATTTCATCAAATAAATATCATCTGGCCATTACCGTAGTTTGTAGGTGTCGTCCTTGATCATAACCTGCAAATTTTCCAGTATTGTGTTTACTAATTATAATTGACAGACGAATGGACACACACGTGGAGATCGACTCTGCTAGTCGAGATATGAAGATCGGTATACTAGAAGGTGAGTCTCCACACAATGCTATAATATCCTTACAAAATTGATGTGTAGGGTATAAAACTAAGTTATAGTCCATATTATTGATAAACCTGCACAAAAAGCTGAAAAATTTGGGTAAAGGGGCCATCTACAAATATTTTTTTTAATTTGATGATTTTTCGTAGGAAGATATGTTAGTCAATTCGGTTGAAAAACATGCCTACATCCTTAAAGTATAGACAATGTGGATCTTTGAAAATGAATCCCCAAATCATTTTCAAAGTTCTACCATAAATATTTTGCTATTCCTATATGTGATTTCAACAGACAGAGAGACATACATAAATCGACATAGCATTTTCCGGTGAATATTTCGAGGGTTTGCAAACGGAATGACAAATTTGATTTAATTTAATGATATTTTCGTTCCTCATGACTCGAAATGTAAATCACAACCTTCGAATGTCTTAGTTAATAAAATTGTTTATATAAAGATATATTATTTGTTTTCTTAGAGCAAATAATAAATATTCAATATTTTGCCCAGATATTAGTAAATGTTGTCGACTCTGTGAATGCCCCCATTACACAGACTTCAACTAGCTTCAAGGCAAATGTCAGCATTTCAAAAGGACGTAGACCAAAACAAAAATGTTAAAAATGTATTACATGTGGGTTTATTTTGAAAATACAAAAATGTTGAAACATTCTCCAAAATGAGTTTATTAGGATGGGGAGTACACAAAAACAATTCAATGTAAGTTTCGTCGACTGCATTAAATTTAAATAATAAAGGAATTCTGGAGTCCAACTTCTACATTTGAAAAATTCCATAATCCAATCAATCTTCCATTGTATTCCGTCAAGACTCTTAATGTCTTTATTTTGTTTAACAATAAATTAACATTTTTTTAATTTAATTCTATATTTCTAGTTAATATTTCCCTACAATCGACCCCCTCTTATATTCTCACACAAAACCTCCAATATGTTTTATTCTAATAAATTTTGCCAGCAACCAAAACCGCAACAATGTGTTTTTAGCGCTCTCCGTGTTGTTTTTGTTGTTGTTTGTTTTTTCTCTCCATTAGTTACAGCAACAAACAATGTTGAAAAATATTTCTGGGTTGTGGTTTGGTGTTTGTTGAGACCATAGGTTCTGTTTCTTTTTGAATTTGAAAATAATGGGTTAGGGGAGGTATACATATGGTCGTATGTGTTTGTAGTTGGGTTTGGTTGTTTGTGTGTGTGGTATCATTGTTGTTATTGTTTACTCCTAATGTTTACTAAATAATGTTGTTTTGATATCGCAATGTTGTGGTCAAATGTGTGGACAAAATGTGTCGACACCGAATAATTACCTTATTAACTGGAACACATTATCGAACATGATTTTTAGTCATTTTATTTAGTTGCTGTTTTTGGAGAATGTTATGGATTATTAGGAAGTTGTTATGACAGTATTCTGGTATTAGTTGAAATTTGTTTTTTTTTATATCACATTAATTCATGGTGTATTATAAATTATTAATTTATATATTTAAAGTTCAGCATATTAAATAAAATGTATTTTTTCTATTTTTAGGATATTAAGATCAAAATGAAGTCAGTCATAATACGGCAAGTATTCATGTGTGAATGTGGTGGCGTATGAGTAATTACACATTCATTTAAGGTAAATATTAATCATACGTTTACCATAGCATAAGTAGTTGGTTGTCTAAATTGCTGGTATTTGTGTACCTTTCACTCGATTAAGGTACAAAATATAATATTATGACTTTGTGCGTATGATTGTAAAATGTACAAGGAAGGAGATGGATCCAAAGTTACTTTAAAGGATATAAAATATATTTCTGAGTTGGTGCATACAAAGTGTTTTTGGGAATTTGAACTATAAGTATCCGAAAAGTACTAGAACGTACTAAATTTCTTACAATTTCCTAGCATGATAGAGCTAAAAACTTGACATTTGTAGCGTAGCGTCGGTATAAGGATGTGGGTGTATACGAAAAGTACAAAACGGTACTAAATTTGGTCCAATTTCAATTTGGAGGAACGGATTGAGCTGAAATCCTGAAATTTGAAATTAACATTACCGTCGAAGTATACAATTGGGATATGTAGATAGTTTTGGATATTAGTACGAAATGGTACTTTATTTGGTACATTTTGGATTTGGGTGAACCGAAGATCTGAAATATATAAGGTTACTATTGCATTATTCGAACAATAAGTATCCGAAAAGTACTAAAATGTACTAAATTTAGAGCTAAAAATTTGAAATTCAGAATGCAAATTAAGGTGGAGAAGTAGGGTCGTTATAAGTAGGTGGTTTTTGAAGCATGTACTCATGTATACGAAAAGTACTAAACGGTACTATATTTGGTACAATTTGGATTTGGAGGAACGGGTGAAGCTGGAATCCTACCGTCGCAGTTTTTGATATGTTTACGTTTGTAAACGAAAGGTACTTAATGGTACTACATTCAATACAATTTGGATTTGGGTGAACCGATAGATCTGGATAACTTAAATTTGGAAATAAGATTACTACTGCATTAACGAATTGAGATTGTTTAGGAAATTCGTACTTATGTATTCAAAACGGTACTAATTTTTTTACAATTTGAATTTTCGGTATGCCGATAGAGTTGGAATCCTAAAATTTGGAGTTAGCATCACTAATGGGGTATAGGATTGAGATATTTATGAAGTTTTGGAAACTCGTACTAGTGAGTACCAAATGGTACTAAATTTGTATTTGGGTAAATTGGGAAATAAGATGGAGAGTAGGATGGGGGTATGTAGGAAGTTTTTGAAATTCGTATTTATGTGTACTAAATGGCACCAAATTTAGTACAATTTGGATTTGAGAGAACCGATCGGAATCCAGAAATTGGGAAATATGATTTCTATTGGATTGTTGAGGTGGGTACTTATGAATTTTATGACCATTTTTTGACGGGCTTGCATAAATTGACATATAATTTTATTCTGATCAAGAATGCGTATACTTAATGGGATCGCCGGTGAAGGCGGTGTTGCAAATTTAATATACACAACTTTATGTTTGACGGTACAATTATAATATACGACATATCATTGCAAGACAATTACACTGTTCTATGAAAAACTTAATTATTGTAAAAGGACAACAACAGCACACTTAATTTCGCCAAAATATTCAAATTTATGTCGGCCATTAAAACAATTAAACAAAAATAGAAACGAACAGAAAACACGAAAAAATTTTCACCTCACTCTTTGGGGAAAATGAACTAATTAACACGAGTAGGAAATTAGCATCCTTTTTGGAAAAAAACACACACAAGCATCTCCTCTCTATTCATTGTCCACGAAATAATAAGACAAATTGCCATCGAAGTCATTACAAAAAGATTTAATGGTGCGCGAATAAGCGGACAGGCAGTTAGGCATCCAGCAAACATGCCATAGCCATTCAGGAACATGTAAAACAAATAATTTCCACTTGGCCTTAAAAAAACAGTTGACACGGCAGCTATATGCCTGGTTGGTTGGCTGGCAGGACTTCTAAGGACAATTTATTTGAAATGAAGCGCATTTTTTGGCAGCGAAAAAACGAAAATACCATTGAATGAAAGCAAAAAACGCTAGATGGACGAGAACATTTAAATACTTCTGACATGGACAATATTCTCAACATCCTGTTTAAAGGATACTTTTGCACACACACACAAAATGAATTGCATTCTTTTTTTCGTCAGCCATTTTTTTGTAAACGGAAATTGGCAAAAATCTTATTGTTAAAGTCAATGTTTTTCATGTTTTTTCTTTTGACTTTTTTGTTGATTTCTTTTTTATTCTACAATTATTTTTCTCTTGACTGGTTTGCTGGTGTCCTTTTTGTCTGTCTGTTTGTGTGTGTGTTTTTTTCTTTATTTGCTTTGCAACAGGAAATGCTGGTCAGCTTCTTCCTTAAAATCAGCTTAAAATATTTGTTCTCACTTCGTTGTTTTTATCACTTCGAACAGATTCCGATGATTTTTTTCTATGGTGTTGATATCGTTTTGTGACATTGTATTTTCGGTCGGTTCAATTGTTATTTTCTTTTTTAGTTTTGTTGGCAAGATTTATGGTTTGACTATTTTTTGTTATTTTCTATTCTGATGCCTAAGAATTTTATTGATTATGGGGAATTTTAAATAAATTTTCCTATTTTCACATTTAAATAATTTATTGAAGAGAACAATTAAAAAGGAAGGAATAAAAATAGAAAGATAAGATAAATGTACAATTAATGTGCCATGCAAAAGACCCAAATTACCGATAATTTTTAATGGACTGATGAATGAATATAAACTATTTATTTGAAAAGAAGATATGAATTCTAATATTAGAAAAAATTATAATATTTTATTTATCATTTATGATTTTCCTACAATTTCTGAAAACACAAACGTACTGATTTAAGTTGCCATCATTAGGATGTTGTATTGGAATACTTATAATTTTATAGCCACTCGAACTTGATGTAGTTGAACAATAACAAAATTTGAGGTGATAGAATTGGGCGAAATATTTTTACATAGCCATATATCAACGGCTTCAATTACAATTTAGCTAAATATTTTTTTTAATTATTATTCATTGGACCACTTTTTGAAAAAAAAAACTGGATCATATTACATAACCGTTGACACAATTTAAAAAATATATCACTCATGTACGAGTATAGTAAAAAACTAAAGCTCGCAATATTGAAGAGAGAAATGCTGAACATATATTAATGTTACTTCTGGGATGTTTGATATTTAAAATGAGATATATCGTCCAATTTTTTACGTTAGCCCCATTTAGCGGTGTCCCAAACTTCGTTTTTGTAACTAATCAGCTATATAACTAATCAGCTATATATAGGTATTTTTCTTTCCCACTGGGTGGAAAAGTACCCTGTGCAACGTTTTATCGCTATCGGAGAAATATTTAATGTGTTTAGTGCAACATTTACATAAAATCGGTCGAAACTGCATATGGGAGCTATATTGAAATCTGAACCGATTTTCACGAAACTTAACACACATAACCCTAGACTCAATTCAGTACGCTATGCAAAATTTCGTGCAAATAGAAAGAAATATAGGGGTTTTTATGCACCATTTACACAAAATCTGACGAATATATGTGTGAGAACTATGTCTAAATCTGAATCGATTTCAACAAAACTGCACACACGTCACTCCGGACTCAATTTGGTACGCTGTACAAATTTTAGTCTCAATCGGATAATTATTATTCACTTTGTTGTACTACAATTGTGTTGTAGTTACGTCCTATTGTTTCAGAAAATATCAAGTCTAAAGGACGTAACTGAAATAAAACCTTTAAAAAATCAAAAAACCTTTAAAAATAAAAAAAATAAAAACGGCTCTATAGTGCGGTTAAACTAAATTTCGAGCTATGCTCCATTTTTTTAGATTTTATAACGTTTTTTGCTTCTCCTGTAAAATTAGTAAACGTGTAGTTTGCATTTAAGATGACTATATATAATGTTTGACCTAGAATATATTTAGACATCAAATCGACTATGTAGTGAAAACAATTTGTTTTTATTTTTTGCCTTTGTTACGCCCATCCTTAACATTTTATTGAAAAAAAAATATTTAAAAAATCTACGCTACATATCTGGTTTGTTCCAGTACTTTTTTAATAGTAAAGCTAATAAAAGAGAAACATTTCAAAATCGCTCTCAAAGTACGAAATAATTTAAAAGTTCGGGAACGCAAATCTAGTAAATGTGCCTAAATTAGATGGCAATACTTCAAAATCAACATTATAAACATATCGTCAGCTAAAATGCAAAAAGGTGTAACTAACAAAAGCATAATTGTGTAGGAGAAGCCGCAGACGTGTAAAAAGTCAATTTTCAATTTTTTGTTAGTTACGCCTTTTTGCATTTTAGCTAACGATATTAATTCAACATATCGTTTTTAAAAAATTCACGCTGGAAATTTTTACTAAAAAAAATTTTAAAAAATCCATGGTTGAAATTATCTTTATTTTTTTAAATGTACACTTGATATTGTTATTGAAAAAATTTTTTATATAAATTTTTGCTTGACATTATTAAAAAAATATGAAATTAAATTAAAAAAAATCCACGCTTGATATTGTTATTAAAAAAACCGCGCTTGATGTTGTTATTAAAAAATATTTATTTTTAAATCCAAATATTTCAAATAACATTTTTTAACAATCCATAATCTTTGAAAATATTGTTAAAAAACACGTTTATATAGTCTAAAAAATTATTTTTAAAAATCCGCGATTGAGATAATTTTGGAAAAAAAAATATTTTTTTAAGAAATCCATTGATATTGTGTTTGAACATTGTTTTACAATCCATTCTTAATATATTCCTACAAAATATTTAGAAGAAAACATGATTGATATTGTTAGAAAATCCATGCCTTGAAAAAATATTTTTAAACAAATCGAACTTGATATAGGTACTGAAAAATATAATTTTTAGAAATCCAATTTCAATATATTTACAAAAACATTTTATTCTTTATTATTAAAAATGCGTTTAAATAATACCCGCTTGTAAAGGTTGTAAGAAAATATTTTTAAAAAACCTAGAGAATAAATAATATATTCAATTCACTCTTGTAATATTACTTAAAAATCAAAGCTAAATATCAGATCTTGAAAATGATTTGGGAAAAATTAATACATTAAAAAAATAATATAAAAAATAATTTTTAAAATATTAAAAAACAGAAGAAGAAATAATTAATGAAAACAGCAGTAAATAAAAAATTGGTTTTCGGAAATCCATTGATATTGTAATAGAACTTTGATAAAAATGTGATATTGAGTTATATTTAACAAATATATTTAAAAAAAAATCTCATTTTTGATGTTCTTCAAATAAGTTTTCCAAAAATTTCACAAGTTTTATTTTTAAAATCAAACTGTGCAAATGGGATACTTTGATACACTTCTCCTGACATCGCGAGCTGGAAACATATCGAGAAATCGTACATTTTATATAAACTTTGCTATTGTTATCACAAATAGTATTAGTCTATCTTTATCACAAGTAGTATTAGCCTAGTTAAGTCTTTTACAATATTATATCACTGATCTGCTAAGAATTCTTTTATATAACTTACCTTTCAAATATTTTTATATTTATACAACTCGATCTTCTCCTTAGACATCAGGCTCGTTCACAGCAATATTGACGTGAAGATATAATATATTTCATGCGATGATTTTAATTTTTTTTTTATTTAACGAGATATGAGTTATATTTCTTTATATTATTTATTTAAGTATTTATTCACTTTTATTATGACATATTTTATATAAGTATGTTTTGTAATTATTGTGGATATATATTTTTTATGAATTTATATTTATTATTGGCGCAATAGTTAATTTTCATTTTAATATTTTATATTTAAAATTCTAAATATGAAGCACTTGTTTACTATTTATTGGCAACTAGATAATTTATGTTGTAATATATTCATTTATTTATTTTTTTTTTGTTATTGAGGGGAACTTTTCACTTTAATCCATTTATTATGATTTTTTTGGAATATCCGTTTCAGCTTTCATAAACCACCAACGCGTGTAAAAGTCCATTTATTTGTTGGTTTAAAAGTGTTTTGTTGTTTTGGAGATTCACTTGTTTGACAAATTTTAGAGCTGTATGATCGAGATGGACGTTACACTGATGACTACTGGCTGGTTGTTTGGTTATTAGCAGAACTTCTATTCCAAAGCTGGTGTTAGCTGGAAAGTGATTTTTTTCTGAAAAGTTGACCCCTTCGGTAATGCAGCTGCATTGTTTGTGTTGACTGCTTCTTTCATTCATTCACAATTTTCTTGGTTGTTTTAATATTTTGGCACTTCAAAATATTGGCTTCTGTTTGATTTGGCTAATCTCATCGTACTTCATCGTTTTTTTGGACTATGACATTTGTATTTCCCGAGAAAAAAATGCAAAGTCCACAAAAAATAATTCTGATAGCCAAAAAACAAAAAATCTGGTATATGAAGCAAAGGATATCTGATGAATCCTGGGCTGCGTTGTTTTTCATTGCGTTCTCCGGTTGCTGTTGTTGTTGCTGATGTTGAAACCGTTGTTGTTGTTGCTGCTTCAGCGTGGACCATCACCATGATTTGATGACATGTTGAGCTGGCCAGAATAGGTTATTATTTTATTTTCAGTTGTTGTTGTTGCTGCTGCTGTTGGCTTCTTCTAAGGTTTTGTCTTACTGAGTGAATAAGCCAGGCTGCGTGTCCGTTTGTATATGTGTGTGTGTGTCGAATTTTCTGGCTGGCGATTTTCTTGGATACGTCTCAATCACCGAGGCTGCTTGCTGTTGGTGATGGTGGTCGTCGTTGTTGTTGCTGAGGAGGAGATGACGAAGTTTTGCCATGCTGCCGTAGGGCACACTATTTTCGTTGCCAGCCGCCAGTCAGTCAGCCAACAAATATTATGTTGCCCATCTTTGCCGTCATCATCGTCATCGTACACACCACACATGTTTATGTTTGGCTCGCGCTTAGCTGGCCTTTATTGTTAGCCAACTGACTGACGACTAACGTTGGCTATCAACTACAAGACGGTGTGCCAGCAATCGAAGAGCAGCAGTTAGTGAGTGTCGCTAATGTTTTCATTTCTGGCAAATTTTGGTCGTCGTAGCCGTTGTTGTTCTCGTTGTCGTCGTCGTTGTTTTCATCGTTGTTGTCGTCGTGCACACATCGTCATCATCATTATCATCACACAGCATTATTATGAACTGTGGTGATCCGCCATCCGGCAATAACATCATTATTATCATTTAAGTGGGAGAACAGTGGTTTATTGGGAATAAATTTCACGTGCTTTTAAAGTTGTTCAAATATCTTTAAAACAATTAATATTACAAATATTTAAAAAATCGAAGAATATTAAAAAAAGAGGGCTTTGAAAAACTAATTTATAAAATCTTTGTATGTAATCTTTGCTTTGAAACTATTTAAATATCGAATCTTGTTATTGTATTTGAAAACTATTTGACAAATCCACAGTGCATATGAAGAACATTAAAAACCAATTTTTAAAACATCCACCCTAAAATATTTAAGAATTCCATTCCATTAAAAATAATTTTCCACACCTCTAAAAATCAAAAATATTTAAAAAAAATCCCCACTTCTAATAGTCATTAAAATATCCTCGCTTCCAATATTTTTAAAACATCCACCCTAAAATATTTAAGAATTCCATTCCATTAAAAAGTATTTTCCACCCCTCTAAAAATCAAAAATATTTAAAAAAAATCCCCACTTCTAATAGTCATTAAAATATCCTCGCTTCCAATAGTCATTTAAAAAGGAATATTTTTAAGAAATTCACATTCCATTATTTATTAAAAAAATTTTTTAAAAAAATTCACGCTTCCATTATTCATTGAAAAAAAATTTTTTAAAATCTACGCTTCCATTAGTTATTGAAAAAATAGTCATGGTCATTCAAAAAAGTATTTTAAAAAAATCCACGCTTCCAATAGCCACTGAAAAAAAACATTTTTTTAAAAATATTTAAAAAATGCAATCTAAAGGCCTTTAAAAAATATTTGAAAAAATCAATTTTTTTATATTTTTTTTTGTATTAGTATATAGTTAAATATTATATAGTTAAATGTTTTTATATAATATTTGTATTTATTTATAACCAAATTTTATTCCCAATTTAAAACCCCTACAAACTACAGTATATTGCATTAGTGATTGCATCAGTATTAGTAACACACAATAGCAACAACAACATTCTCCTCAATTGGGAGAATAGTTGAGATGCTTTGAAGAGCACTAACAAAACACTGGCGATGCAAACCCAATTGTATCTGAGGCCAAAAGACAATTCTCCACCCCGTTGTGCGCTTTTGTCCCAACCAAACTGCAACAACGATGGACGACGACAACAACAACAAACTTTGGCTGGCACTACCACGAACAACTGGCTGCTCTCCAAACTCCAAGCAAACAGCACTCATTCGTTTGTAAATGTTGACGGTCGGGACATTGGTGTTTTGTTTTTCTTCTCAGAGTTTCCAAATGCATTCGGCTTCGTTCGTATTGTTTTGATTGTCAATCGGCTGCATTCGTTTTGTTTTGACTTTGGCACATTTGCATAAGTGCGGTGGAAAATGTGGTTGTGATTCTCTAACTCTCTCACCATCACTCGTTCTCTCGGTAATGTTTATCTCACATACGCACACATGAACTTGGAGTGTATCTGTTTATGTTTAATATGGTCAGGATTTCGGGTGTGTTAGAATTTTTGTTTTTGGTGGGAGAAATCATAAACATTGTGTGTGTGGAATATGTGGGACCAATTGGACTGTTTGGATTTCTTATTTGAAGAGTGATTTGATACATTGCAAAAATAATTAATTAAAAATAATTAGAAATCATATCCTATATTATAGCCATTTGAAATTAGGTTCATGCTATTAATTTGGAACATGGACTATCTGAGGTCTAGATGTCTATTTTTAAGAATATTTTTTAACGGCTTATAAATAAAACGCGGATTTTTAAGAATCTTTTTTTCAAGGACTATCTGCGGTTTAAGCGTGGATTTTTAAGAACATTTTTTTCAAATACCATCTAAGATCTAGGCTTGGATTTTTAAGATTTTTTTCAAGGATTATCAGAGGTCTAGGCATGGATTTTTAAGAATATTTTGTAAGGAGGCTTTCTAAGAATATTTTTTCAAGGATTATCTGAGGTATTGGTGTGGATTTTTTTAAAATATTTTTACAAGGACTATTTGAAATCTAGACGTGGATTTTTAAGAATATTTTGTCAAGGATTATCTGAGGTCTTGGCGTGGATTTTTAAGAATATTTTTTCAGGGAATATCTGAAATCTGGGCGTGGATTTTTAAGAATATTTTTTCAAGGACTATCAGAGGTCTAGGCGTGGATTTTTAAGAATATTTTTTCAAGGGTAGTTGTGAGTAATTTTCAGCATTATCTCCATAAAACTATACCTCATGATTTTTGCATTGAGTTGCATTTCTCATGTAGAGAAATGTTATCGTAGTGTTTTACTTTTTTTCTTTTTGTGTAATGAAATTATTTATTTACTTTTTGTGTTACTTTAAATCAATTCGAAAAAAAACATATTTTGGCGGCAAGACCAGCGCACTTAAGAAGTAAAACGTGATTAGATTTTTTAAAGAAAACGAGTCTTATCTAAACAATTTTTTTCAATAGCTGTATGTAAGTCTACTTTTTTGTGCTCCGTTTAGAAAGTTTACAAAAGATTTTATGCAGGTTCCGGGGGGAAACAATTGTTTGGTGATTGTGGGAGTGTGGATCCCAACTCTTCATTTATTTACTATTAAAGTGAAGGACTTATTTTGTGGACCCCTTTTTATGTTGCCCCGGTCGTACGAAAAAGGTTTTACCGATTGAGTCAGAATACAACCCCAACACATCCCCACACACACATGCAACACATCTACTTTCTATATTGCAAAAGGAGAGAGAATTCTGTTGCCATACATTACAATTGAACATAGACGGGAACAACCATGTTCTGTTTGCCAGCATGAAACTCCGTTTAGCAATGAAATCATCAACCTCTGGTACGAAGGCGTACAAGGATAAGGGAATAGTGTGGAGTTTCCCATGTCAGAATTTCTATTGTACCACGTGTTATTTTCCAAACACACTGTCCTTTTGTTGTCGTTGTTGAAATGTTTTGGTTTGATTTTGAATGGTGGTGGTATTGTCTAGTAAGCGTTGGTCGAGCACGTGGTTTTGTGGTAAAATTAAGAACGTGGGTTAGAATGGAGTAAGGATAAAACATATTACGAATTAAAAAATATATAATTTATAAAAAATAAAAATTTTATAACATTCATATTTGAGTTATTTTTAATGATTAACATGTTAATTTAAATAATTTTCTCTTTGGGCCAACCACTTGAAAAATGGTTGAAAATAATTGATTAGATAATGCAACTATTTCTGAGCGTTAATGTAATTGTTTTGAAATATAATCTATTGAATTCCAGCACTAAAAGCACTACATTTAATATATTTAAGAAAAAATGTTTAAAAATCCTTTCCTTAGCCTTCCCTACATACCAATCATGACTCCCTTGTATAACTTTTATAATAGCCGTTGCATTACTGGAGGAACCCTCATCCAAAATTTACAAATTCATATACATAGATAAATATAGGACAGAAATTAGTTCAGTTTTGTTTGACTTTTTTGTTTGTCTCTTATGAACAAACTTTAATCCATTTAACCATAACTTTAATTTGCACAATTATTTATATAACTTTATGTTTTATTCATTCAATACGTTTGCGAAAAATATTCACATAACTCTCAATGAGTGCAGTCTGCCTTGTAAATTCTAATCGGTAATAACTTTAAATATTCCTCTGCTGTTCTGTTCTTTTTGCCCCGCATTGTCATCAATGCAGCTGCAGTTTTGTCGCATAGCAGATTGCAGGCTGGCGCCTTTTCTAACATAAGTCTTACAATGTTGTTTTGGAAAATCTTTGCTCAGACCATGCATTTATCCCCTATGAATACTCAAGAATATTACCACATAAATGTTTATGCATTGCAATGGTAAGAATTGTTAACATAAGATGTTGATATTCCGAAATTGACCATTTGCATTTATTAAGAGTGGCTGGCCCCAAATAAAAATGTTTGGTTTTCTTTCAGATTTGTATATGGATTGTAGCTCCTATATGAATTTTACATTGTTTTAATTTTTTTTTATTTTCTACTTAACAATTTAAAAATTCTTTAACATGAAACAGGTACATATTTAGGTTATCGTGATTGTCTCCTCATACACCCTACACATGTAAACCAAACATGTAATTCCGTAAGACCTCTAGGCGAGGATGTTTTAAGATTTTTTTCGAGGACTATCTAAGGTCTAGACGTGGATTTTTTATTTTTTTACCATGGTTAAAAATAAATAATATTAAAATTGATTTTTTAAGGATTTTAGTTTTTCAAAGATAATTTGTTAAGTAAATTTGAGGTCATTTTTTGGTTTTTTAAGAATATTTCATGAGCTCTATGTATGGGTTTTAGGATGATTTTTTCAAAGATTATCTTAGGTCTAAGCGTGAATTTTTAATAATATTTTACTCAAGGGCTATATGAGGTCTATGCGTGGAATTTTGAGAATATTTTATTCAAAGACTATCTGAGGTCTAGGCTTGTATTTTTAAGAATATTTTTAAAGGGCTATCTGAGGTCTAGGCTTGTGTTTTTAAGAAAAATTTTTGAAGGTGTAACCTTGTGTGTTTTTAAGGACTATCTGAAGTCCAGGAGCGAAATGTTAAGAATATTTTATTGAAGGAATAGCTGTAGTCTAGGCGAGGAGTTTTAAGAATATTTTTTCAAGGACTATCTGAGATCTAGGCGAGGACTCTTTAAAATATTTTTACAATGACTATCTGAGGATTGGATTTTCAAAGACTATTGAGATTTTTTTTCAAGGACTGTCTGAAAATTTTTATCTATCTGGATTTTTAAGAATATTTTTTCAATGACTATCTGAGGTCTAGGCATGGATCCAGGAATATTAAGAATATTTTTTTTTCAAGGACTATCTGAGGTCTAGGCGTGGATTCAGGACTATTAAGAATATATTTTTTAGGACTATCTGAGGTCTAGGCCTGGTTTCAGGACTATTAAGAATATTTATTCTATTTTTTCTAATAATATTTTTCAAGGACTGTCTAAGGCCTAGGCGTGGACTATCGGAGCTCCATTTTTATGAAGTTTTACGAAAATGGCAAGCAGGACTACTTGAAGTATACATAAGGATATACACAAGGATTTTTAAGAATATTTTTTAAGGACTATCTGAACCTCATTTTTATGAATACTTTTCAGAAATAATTGAGGTTTAGAAGTGTATTTTATAAGAATAAATTGTAAGTGCTATATGAGCTCTGCTATTTTTTTAAGGAATATTTTCTAATGGTCATTCGTGCTCTAGGCTTAGATTTTTAAGGGTCATTTTGAGCTCTGGACTTGGATTTTTTATTATAATTATTAAAAGCTTTCTCGCAAAAAGTATGCTCCATTACACGTGAGGGCATATTCTTAAAACAAGTGAAAAAGCGGTAAGTTCGGCCGGGCCGAACTTTGGATACCCTCCACCATAGATATATTGACAGGTACTATAAATGAAAATATAGGGAACATACCAAAAAGTGCACCTATACCGACATTTCTAAAAACAGATTATGTAAACCATAATACAAATTTTAGAAAATTTTAAAGGATAATTATACCCTCAGCCTTATGGCTAATTAGTGTGTATACACTTTCACACGGTGAAAATGTGCCTCATCGAAATATTGGTTCTAGACCCCATGTTTCTTTGGACCAAATCCGTTTCAGAAAATTTAGATTTCATCCAAACTTTGCCCATCTTATTATTTCCTCCAAACTTAGTTCAAATTCGAAGATGGGGAATATCGGTCCACTCCTTCTGGAACCTCCAATCAGGGGCTAGGTCTAAATGCGGCTATAGTTCACTACCGAACCTTACGTTCTAATTTTTTATCTCTCTATCCTCCGCAGTTGAAATGATTACAAAAGGGTCTTAGAACCAAACCCAAAACGCGCAACAAATCAGATAAATATTTTAATATAAAAAAGGGGGTATATGGGGACTACCCCAAAAAGGGGGCGAATATTAATAATTTTTGGTAGGGAGATTTGTTACCATATACGCCTACAAAATACCAAATTGCAGCAAATTCGGTTGAAAAAGGCGCTCAATAACCCCAAAATACCGAAAATTGGGGGTACCCTTATATGGGGACTATCCGAAAAAATGGACCTATATTCATAATATTTTGTGGAGAGATTTGGAAACTATTAAGAACTCAATGTACAAAATTTCAGCGTATTCGGTAGAAAAACGCGCTCCAGAACCCAAAATACTGAAAATTGGGGGGTACCCGTATATGGGGGATATCCGAAAAAATTGACCTATATTTATAATTTTTTGTGGAGAGATTTTGTACCTATTAATAACCCAATGTATTAAATTTCAGCGTATTCGGTTGAAAAACGCGCTCAGGAACCCCAAAATACCGAAAATTGGGGGTACCCTTATATGGGGGCTATCCGAAAAAATATACCTATATACATAATTTTTTGTAGAGAGATTTGGTACCTATTAAGAACTCAAAATACTAAATTACAGCCAATTCGGTGGAAAAATACGATCAAAACCCCCAAAATACTGAAAATTAGGAGGTACCGTTATATGGGGGCTACCAGAAAAAGTGGACCTATATTTATAATTTGTTGTGTAGACATTCAGTACCCAATAAGAACTCAATGTACCAATTTTCAGCGTATTCTGTTGAAAAACGAGCTCAAGAACCCCAAAATACCGAAATTTGGGAGGTACTGTTATATGGGAGCTATGCCTAAACGTGGACCGATATATCCCATCTTCGAACTTGACCTGCCTGCAGACAAAAGACAACCCTATGCAAAATTTCAGCACCCTATCTCAATTCCTTCAGAAGATAGCGTGATTACAACAGACGGACGGACGGACGGACAGACGGACGGACGGACGGACATGGCTAGATCGTCTTAGAATTTTACCCTGATCAAGAATATATATACTTTATAGGGTCGGAAATGAATATTTCGATGTGTTACAAACGGAATGACAAAATTAATATACCCTCCATACTATGGTGGAGGGTATAACAAGTGAGAATTGTATTAAGTGATGTTAGGCTGCATTTTTTATACCCTCCAAAAATTCCTATACACCCTAACATAATACAATTCTTACTTGTTTTAAGAATATGCCCTCACGGTGTAGTGGAGCAGACTTTTTGCGAGAAGGCCTTCTGAACTCTACATCTATATCGTGGATTTTTAATAAATAATTTGAAAAATCTTTGAGCTCTAGCATTGGATTTTTAAAGAATAATTTTTAAGGGTTATTTTGATCTATGGACTTGGATTGGACTGGACTGATTTTTTTAAAGAATATGTTAGGAGATATACGAATTTTTGAAGGGTATAAAAATTCAGCCTAACCGCACTTAATAAAGTTACTTTTTTTAAGATTATGTCTACAATGATTATTTGAGCAGACCTTTTGTGAGAAGGCCTTCTGATTTCTATATCTTGCAGACATACAATATTTTATGGGAAGAAAGCCGTCTGGCTTTTTCCTGGAGGGTATTTGATATTTTATAGAAATCGTTTCAAGTCTGATATGAGATATTCTGATTTTGCACTCAGTTGTTCGACTGCCGGTTTATCCACAATTGTATTTCCCCTTTAAATGCTGCAAATTCAAAATACTTGATGTAGCTAATTCTTTGGCCAAGTATGTCAATATGACCTTTCAATTGTTTTCGTTTCGGTTTTATGGAAATTCATGCAAATAAAAATCAAATTTTCTAACAAGGAAATATCCCTCAAAACACTACCACCACCATCATCATCACACAATGCAATTCATACTCAAGTATGGAATCACTTCCAAAAAAATAAAAGACAAAAAAGCACTGAATTGAACTTGTAGACAGACGCCAAAGGTCCTCGAGATGTCATTGTAAAATGAAGCGCCAACCAACCATCCAACGAACCAGTATCGCCAACAGAGCAGTCAAGTACAAGAAATGCCCACACGTCGTCAAAAACAAATGTAGCCAAAATAATATGAACGTCATTTATGGTCTATAAGGATATGAATTTCCATTACTTGCTGCTTACCCTGGGTGGAAACAGGAAGGGACAGGATAAAAATCTTTGTAACGCTACCGCTTAGTATGGTATGGGCGTCGATGTCTCATTGCTCGTTGGAATGTGGCATTGCTGGAGTTAAACGTTGTTGCCGTTTTGTTTTTTGTGCGTTGATTGCATCGAACCATACGAAAAATATTTAAACGGAAGATGTTAAAACGACAGACTAAGCTGAGGAGGTTGATATTAAACAGATTTAAACCTACAAAGGAGACAGTGGGATTTTCAAGGTGAAGTCAATGGATTTTGAAAAATAAATTCAATGCATTCCAAAATAAATGTCGGTCTATTGGGAGCTTTACTCAACACGTTTCTCTGGAGACCTTTTTCTAAGTAATATGATATTATATGTTTACACAGTTAAACTATTAATATGGCATGTACAAATGTAGAATGTAGAATTTTTTTCAAATAGAATATTTTGGAAACAAGTACAAAATGTATAGTCTATGCGATAAACAATAAATATATTAATCCCACTGTGAATCCTACAGACATATATACACACATTTCCGTGCAATCTATGGATATGAATTTCGCATCTAAATACTTTTTTGGGTATTGAAATTAAACAAAAAACGCCATCACAAAATGTGTACGACCCTATTTTTATAACTGTCACAGCAAGTAGTCTTAACAAAGAGCCAACAATATTAGAAAAACATACATTGAATTCTGCATAGGTCATTAGTCTATAACTAAATACTTACAAGTTGCAAAAATCTTAAATTCGGTACACACTTCCGAATTTTGTGATGGTTTAAATAACCCTTGAATAACTTTTTTCCAAATGAACACCACGTGGATGCTTAATCAAAGTGGCTACCGTTGAGGTCTTGAATTGACACTGGACTTAAAATTGGGATCAGCGCTTGGAGAGTTATTGGAAAATACTACATCTCTCAGGGTTTTCCAGACACTAATGGAAAAATTTATTTTGTTGACTTTGGTACCGAGATAAAAATGGGCCTCATCACTAATAACAAACTGTGATATAAAGAAGCGGTATTCGTACTAAAGCTGCATCAATGTACAAATTGGTTCCAAAATTATTTCCTATTGAGTGAACGAAAATAGCTTGAATATTGAAATGTTCTATGGGAATTGATGTATAGGGTTGAGGTTTAGAAATTCTTCTATAAAAATACTTAATTTCTTAGCTGAGATTTTATAGAACTTTCGTTTCAAAAGCCGAGCTTCAAACAGATTTCTAGGCGCGTGTTTTATTCCACTTAATCTTTCCATCTAATTTTTGCCTTCCCCTTCTGGGTGAACCATCAGCTGGTTCGCTTTTATATGCTTTTTGAGCTGGGAGATCTTCATTCTCACAACATGACCTAGTCGCTGCAATTCGATAAGTTTGACAATGCCGATATCCGATAATATTCATCGCCAACGCAGATCGGCTCATACATCTATCGGAGAATTTTTCTGTCAAACACTGCAAGAGCTGACTCGTCTGCTTGCGTAAGTACCCATGCTTCAGATCCATGTAACAGCACGAGTAGTATAAGCGTCTTGTAGAGTATGAGTTTGGTCTGGCGGGAGGTGCCACTATCACTATCCTTCTCTGAATTTCAAAACTGATGTCATTAGTGTTATTTATGGCGGTACCAATGTATATATGACTACCTCGAACCTGTAGTCTACTGGACGTTTTGTGCGTTGATACCATCAGCTTTGTCTTCTCGCCGTGTACAACTAGACCCACTTCGGCAGATTACTTCTCAATTCGTTCAATGGTGGCTGTTACCGCTCGCAATGTTCGGTCCATTATATCGATGTCATCGGCGTAGGCGAGGTACACGCTGGATATCACTTTATATTATATCGATAGTTGGCACATATCGTTTTGCTTTTTTGTGCACACAGGGCGAGGTTTCAATCATTGGATATCACAAATTGTATAAACTTTATACCAGCATCTGATTTCTCTTATTCGGCACCTTCTTTATTATTCTTCAACCGATTGATTGTTATTTTCTATACACTTTATACCGTCATCTCTTATTGGTTCTGGGTTATTTTCTTCACCGCCACTATTTTATACCAGAAGCTTTTCAAAATGCTCCTACCAGATCCTCAACACTCTGTCTGTTTCCAGGTTTTCTTCTTAATCTTTACAGGAGGATGAGCCTGCACCAAAGCCTTCGGTTTGATGTTTTACTCGTTGATATCATTTCCGGATTTTATTCTGACTCCTGGACATCTCGATTTGCTTTCGCTCACGTTTTTCTTGTTAAAGAGAGGTAATAAATGGCGTTAAAATTATTACATTTTATAGTACTATTTTATGCTACAAAAAGAAAAACATTTTATAGTACTAAAATTAGAGTTTCTATAATTTGTATATGATCCGGTACTAAAATAATTATATTATGTAGTGCTAAAATTATATGTACAGTGGAAATATTGAGGCCGTTTTGGAAATACTATCAAGTGTACGATAGAAATAGCGGGATCTTAATGGTACTAAAATAAGTATATGAAAAACCAAAAATAAAAATAGCAATGTCTGTGTTTTCCGTATCCTGAAATCTGAAATATATCAAAGTTGCGGACATTTATTAGTATCTTATATATCATATAAAGCCAAGGGGGAAACCGATTTAGTCTACACTTTTCATATCTTAATGTGCATACTGTACAAAGCACAGGGATGGAAAACTGTTTTGATCCCGATAAGAACATTTTGATCCTGAGATCAGGTAAAACTAAAATAAGTAGCATACCAATGACGAGATAATTGTATATTTTTTAGTGATTTACGTTAACATAGACCATTTTGATATTTTTGAGCTTATAATGCCCAATTATTGCCTTATTACATTTTTTTCTATACATTAAAAACATTACTTGTTTAAATTAGTACAAATTTTAATAGAGCATTTGTTTACAATTCTCGTAATCCAACAGATTTTGATATTTTGGTCTGAGGTAAGATTAGTTCAATTTTATAGTTTAACTGTATAGGTCTGTATTCCGCCACTTTGTAGGTTATGTATTATCCTATTTGTTCTCTGAATTTTTATTGTTCGAATACAAAAAATTTAATATGACATTTAAATTTTATTAAAAATTAAATTATATGGTATTTATAGCCGAAAATATTATAGTGGCATATGTGGGAGTTATCTTTATTTCACTGCTGTGGAAATGTGCGAATACCCATCCACCCACACACACACACACAAACGATAATGCTGTGTGTGGCAAAACTTAATGACCTGTTAACTTTTCGATAATAGATGTGCAAATTCTAACACATTTCTTGCATTCTTTTGTTAGCTTTTTTTGGAAAAGTGGCAGCAAAGACAACCCACAAAATTATCTAAACGTTCAGTAAAGACACTTGAAAAAGGGCACTGATTGTCCTAAAACCCTAAGTTTCTTTTTCTGCAGATTTTAGGCACACACTTTTCAATGTTGCCCAAATTTTTGGCTCATTACATTACGAAAGGATTAGTTTGGCTTTAATTAGCTGTTCAAAATGAGACATTCAATAGTTAAGTGTTTTGGAAATTTCAGGAAAGGATGGAGCACATAGTTTTTTATTTCACTTTTGAAATGGTTGGATAAAGGATTTTCAAATTTTTATCTCACTCTTTCTCCTCAATAAATTTATTCTACATCATCCTATTTTTTATGTTTGTTCTGTTTCGCAAAGCCTTTCCTGAATATGCAAATTTATTTCGTTTATTTGTCAATTCATTTGGGTAAAGTTTCAACAATCTTATCTTGACTAATATTTTGTCAAGTGGATTAGTTCGTTTTTCTGTTTACAAATTTACCGTAACCAAAGAAGACCAACAAAAACATATGTAAATTGTTGTTGATACTAGTCAATAATTTGGCTTTTCCCCTTTCCTTGTAAAAAAAAACAAAAACAAAACAGATGCTTGTTGGGTTTCTTTTAAAAGAAATGCATGACGAAAAAATATAGAACGTCTTTGCTTCTCGTAAACTTCCCGATAACATCATCAATGTCTGTGAGCAGGATCTACCAGACTTGACAATATATCAGTTCGGGCCATATTTACTTGTAAGTTTTACCGTGTGGTCGTCGGCCGTTCGTTTGGTTGCCTTAGTCTCGTCGGTTGTATGCAAAACATGTTCAAGATATTTACAAACTGTTAGTGCCGAGACTTGCCCACATTTGTAAACGTGGTCAAATGAAACAACTTTCACAATGCTTAAAGTTTTCATAACCTGATTTAATTTTGCGACCAACCCGCACATACCAGCGAAGACATCAGGCAGCCAACCGACCAACTAAAGAAGCAACCGACATATGTACGTGCGTATGCATGAACGTTTGATGATTTTCATACGACAAATGTCTTGCCGTTTTCTAGTTGATTTGTACATTGTTGTTGCTGTTGTTGTTCTTGTTGTTGTTGTCATTTGCGAAAATACGCAAAATACAATTTTCGCATAATAATTGTGGCAATTGTACTAAAAAGTATTTTCTACAATTATATTAGCTAAAATGCAAAGGAATATAAATAATTGTATTTTTGTAGCTACAGAATCTTAAAATTTTGGGTGAGGGTCACTCTTGGTCCAAAGGTGGCAGATAAGGCTGGATTTTTGGAAATTCGTACTAGAACGTAACTAAAAGTACTAAATATGGTATCAATTGTATTTGGCGAATCGGTAGAGCAAGAACTCTGAAATTTGTATTATGGGTCATTGATAAGGATTACAATAAATGTAATAAAGGGTTTTTGGCAATTCAAACTATAAGTATCCGAAAAGTACTAAAATGTACTAAATTTGGTAAAATTTCGTAGGATGTGAATGGAAAGAGCTAGCAACTTGAAATTTTGAGTGCGATTTAGGGTTTAGAAGTAGGGTAGATATAAGAAGGTGGTTTTGAATGTGTGTACTCATGTGTACTATATGGTTCTATATTTGGTACAAATTTGATTTGGAGGCAACAAATCAAGCTGGAATCCAGTAAATTGAAATTAACATTACCATCGGAGTGTATGATTGGGATATTTACATAGATTTGGTAATTTTTTTACTTATGTGTACGAAAAGTACTAAATCGTACTATAATTGGTACAATATGGATTTGGGTGAACCGATAGAGCTGAAACAACGAAATTTTGAGTGGGGATCATTGTTCGTACTAATGTGTACTACATGGTACCAAATTTGGATTTGGTTGAACCGATAGAGCTGGAATCTTGACAATTGATGTTAGGATCATTGTTGGGGGGTTGAAATGAGCTTTTTAGGAAGTTTTGGAAATTCCTACTAATGTGAACTAAATTTGGTACAATTTAAATTTTGAGTGAACCGATGTAGGAAGTTTTGGAAATTTGTACTAAATGGTACCAAATGTGAATTTGGGTGATCCGATCGAGCTGGAATCTTGTAATTTGATGTTAGGATTAGGCTTTTTAGAAAGTTTTGAAAATCCTTATCAATGTGTACTAAATTTGGTACAATTTAAATTTTGGGTGAACCAATAGAGCTGAGGTTCTGAAATTTGGAGTTAGGGTCACTGATGATGTATAGGATTGGGTTATAGAGAAAGTTTTGAAAATTAGTACTAATGTGTACAAAATGGTACCAAATGTGGACTTGGGTGAACCGATAGAGCTTTTCGAAATAAGGTTACTGTTGGAATGTAGCATTCGGGTATGGATGTAGTTTTTGAAATTCATACTTATTGGTACTATATTTGGTACAATTTTAATTTTGGGAGAACTAATGGAGCTGGGATCCCGAAATTTGGAGTTAGGATCATTGTTGGGGTGTAGAATCGGGCTATGCAAAAAACTTTGGAAATTCGTACTACTGTGTACTAAATGGCACCAAATTTTGATTTGAGTGAACCGATAAAGCTGGAAATTAGGCTACTATTGGAGTGTAGCATCGGGGTATGGATGTAGTTTTGGAGATTTATACTTATGGCTACTATATTTGGTACGATTTGAATTTTGGAAGGACTGATGGAGCTGCGATTTTGACTATTTTGCGGGGGAGGTACCAGAAGGAATGAACCGGTATTCTCCATTTTCAAACATGAAATAAGATTGAAAAACATATTACGATGTGCAAAGTTGGGATATGAATTAAATTATAAATTAAAAGGTTTTCAGTAAAAAGGACTTAAACCAATAGAGCTTAACCCAACAATTAACAACCCATGGATAGGCTATATAACAAATCCAAATTCAAAACGAATTGTTTCAAGTAAACATGGGATCTAAATCGAATATTTCGATGAGGCACATTTTTACCGTGTCAAAGGGTTTATACCCTCATTAGCCATAAGGCTGAGTCCTCTCTCAAAAAATCAGAATTCATCGAGGTTGTATACAGTCAGTGGAAAATCAAAGTCGTCTAAAAATATATTCTTTTATAGAATAACTTTTTTTAAGAATACCCCTTTATATTTTGTTACATATCTTCATTTGCCTTTCACCTGCTAATTATTTATAAGTGCACAGATGTCTAAGCATTAACAAATATTTAGCGCTACTTGATATTTAGTTGTGCAAATGCAATTTAAACATGACTTCAGACAATTCATTTTATGGTCTCTTCTTCTACTTATCTTACGGCTAATGACCAAACGACAGTATATTCAAGTCACTCTGGTCGTCAAAGTTAGTAGTCGGTCTAGTCGGTTTTGGTTTATGCCACACGGCTAAATGCAATTTGTATGCGGGGCGCATTCAACGATTGCAGTAAAAGCGGCATTTTTATTGACGTAAAATGTGAACCCCCCGCTAACCACCTCTTCTACAATAAGTATTGTGGCCGAGATTTGCCGGTTTAGTTGACAAGAGTTCATGGTTTATTGTGGCAGGGCGTTGAATTATATTAAACAACACAATTATTTAATTGCAGATGATAATCGAAATGACTGGAATAACCCAGATTCTAAACTGTTCTAAAATTAAATAAAATTAAATTCCAATAAATATTATTAGTCCTTCATACCACATCTTACCTTAGGTCCTGAAATATCACATCACAATGACATACCAATCACCTATTGCCATCCTTATTGTGGCAATTGACATTCTGTCATATCTCTTCCGCACCGCTATTGTAGTTCTAGTTCAAGTTCCGTTTTTTTCTGTTCTCCCTTTAACTGCCACTGCAACATATTTAGATATTCCTGAGAGTATTGTTAGCAAACTATTTGCCGGAATGATTGCCAAATAAAATAAAAAAAACACCCCAACATCGGAAGGCTTCAATTGACTGGGGAAGTTTGTAAGTTATTTGCTCCATGTGCGGCTAAATTTAGTTATCCTATTGCTTTTTATTAGCTTTGAGATTTGCTTTGTTGTGCGGTTTTGCTTCGAACTAAATGGCTTTTTATGATTTTTAAACATTGATACGTGACACTTTACGGGCAATAAGGCATGAAAGATAGAAAGACCGTCAGACGGACGAATAAACGACAATCCAATGTAGCAGATGTGACATAACAACCTGCTGGCTGACTAACTGACGGCTGAGTGAGGTGCAACACTTTAGACATTGCGCCTGGGTTCTCATAGTCAACGACTTTGTATTACTCTTTCAATGGATATTCCTTTTTTATTTGCTGGCATAAATGCCAATATTGGCCACAATATCAGCCACTAAGTCATTTTTATAGCCATAGCCTTGAGCAAGTGACTCGTTTTGCTTGGCATCTGTAGAATTTAACAGGTGGCAGTTCCAGCATTTCAACTTCAAATTCTCATCCTAGTGCAACAAAATTCCACCAAAAAGGATTTGAAATACAAAAAAAAAACGAAACAGTAAAAATGTCCCTGGTTTGAGATGGTAATTTATGTCTGATTATTATTTTATTACCAAAGTTTTATGAACTTTTATTTAAATACTTATTTTTTATAGTTTACATTTTTTCGTGTGCTCTTGTTATTATAATAAAATTAAAATCTGTTATAATTGTTTCAACAATTTGTTTTTATTATCAACGTTTTAAAATTGTGTATTCATAGCCGGTTCAAAAAAAAAATTATAGAAAAGTTGAGAATAACGGCAGATTTTTATTTGAACAGCAGGATAGAAATAGAACATAACAGTGGTATATAATACTTATATAAATACTTATTGAAACTGGATTCATTCTACATGTAGAAAATCTCGCAAAATGTTGACAATTTTTTGGGGGAAAGAAAGAGTGGAAAGATATCGACCTAGAAATATAATATAATACTTTCAAGAAGATCTTTAAGAGGTGGTCTTCTAAGATTTCTGTTAACAGTAGAAGGCCTCCTGTGAAGACACTCCCTATATACTATTTATAGAAACAAATCTCTGTAGAGGTATCCTATTTCTATTGCTCGTGTTCGGATAAAATACTTCTGTTGACAAGAAAAATTACATTCTTAAAAAGACGACCTATTAGTTGATGCTCTTGGAAGGCATACTATAGGCAGAATACCTCCACATGGTATTCAATAAACACAATATATTATAAAGATATGTCATAAACGGAATACATTCTATTAGTCTGCTATAAATTGGAGACCTTCTAGAGGTCTTTCAAATGGAAGCCAAAGGACCTTCTAGGCGATTCCTTTATTCCGGACACCCCAGAAAGTATATACTTTCATTTTCGGTATTTGGATGATTCGGTTTTGACGAAATGGCTGATTTATCGCATTTCGCGTTTTCACGGAAATTTTTCAAAACAAATTCATATTTTGACACAGCCGCCAAAATAGATCCGTCCTATTTAAGGTATGGTGGGTAAGAACTTCTTCCAGGAAAAATTAGTCTACATATAAATTCTGTAGAATTTAGCCGCATTTTTTCAATCGAAGTGTCATTCTTGTTCTTGTGGGAAGAAAAAAATTATGTTTGGTAGAGCTCTCATAAAAAGTTTTAATGGTCCTAGACGCATTTCCAACTTTCGTGGTAGTTAGTGGGTAAAAAAATTTCTTGGTGGATTTTGAATAATTTAGATACAACGTCCAACTAAAGTTGCAGTTTCTATTTTTATAGATAATCTGAAATCATATCCTATTGTCAAGGAAATATTTAAAATAAATTTTATATTTTTACATAATTCCAACCTTTAAATACTCAAGAATGCCCCTTAAAAACTTCAAATAAAATGTTCAAAAACGTTTGAAGATGTAGTCGATTTTTGCTAGAAGCAGCGATAGAGCTTCTCAAACTTTAAAGACTTTTTTGAAACAGAGCGGACGGGGTCGACGATATGATAACTTACACAACTACAACGAAAATCTAACTTTCTGCGGTTCTGTATTCTGAACCTGGTCAATAATTGCGATTTTTGCGCACTTTTGACGGATTACAGGTTATCTGCTCCACTTTCTAACCTTGGCATTTTTCCAAATTTTTTTTCCCCGAGCTGAATATGTACTCCATAAAATAAAAAAATTGTCACTTTAGATTTTGGTTGATTCGACCCTGGGAATATTGAGCGATCATCATCTAAATATTTACGTATTACTCCCACATCCGAGTACATACCACAATATAATTGGTATCAATTTGAAGTTCAACCACTCCTCTTGGAAAAGTCTATCAACTTATGTTCTTCAGGAGTAAATATATACTTCCCAGAATACAAATATTGTAAAGTCTGAGTCCATTTGACCCGTTAAATTTGACCGATCTTCACCAAAACATTCATGCTAATTCTTTGACCAGATTTCCTTTCTGTTGTAAAATTTCATAATTGTGGCCTCTAGAGTAACCAGAAAATAGTCAAAATACATAATGTTTTTAGTCAATTTGATACCCGAAAAATTAAACTTTCATAAATATGTCATTTTATTAATTTTTGTGCGATTGTAGTAATTCTAATTCATACCAGAGTCAGACATTTACTCTATATAATGCCGTCGGTTTCCGTTATCCCAACGAGCTGAAATCTCCCCGCCATTTAACAGGAAGTTAAAAATTGTTAAACTTTAAGAACGAGAATGTGAGTGGTACCCTTAAATCCAATAATACCAATGAACTCACTTTTCATCCACTGGTACCACTGTTCTTCCCTTCTGACATAACGGAAACTCCATCAAAATAAACGACAATCTGCATTATCATTGTTTTGAAACCGCCTTAATGCAGTAAATAGGCTTTTTTCGCTAACAAACAACTTTAGAATCTATGATTCCTTGCAGATTTTTTTCCATCCTAACATTGGCAACATACAACCGCAATAACTATGAAGTCCAAAATAAAAACCGCCAACATGTACGTACTAGAAAATTGTTTCACTTTAATCCGCAAAAAAAGAACTCAATTTGTTATCCCTCGACAAATGGAATAAACCACGATGTAGAAACACACAATTTGTATTCACAGCAATGTGTCATTCACGGCATTTAGCAGCGACAAATTCTTTTTGTTTTGCGCAAAGTGAACATTAAAAAATATATAGACAAACATACACAATGTTAGATGTTAGTTAGGAAGGGAAGGATAATCGTAAGAAGCTGAGGGCGGGTTTTTTTTAATAAAAATGAGTTATTTGTTTTATAAAAAACATGAATTTGGATACGAAAAAATCTATCAAAAATGATTAAATTTAAAAATAATTAAGAAAAGATTAAAATTTAAAAATAATAGAAAATTTTTATTGAAACAATACACCTATTTAATCAACACCTAATAGCAAACATGTCCGTCCTATAACTTATATAAATATTTTGTTTATATTTTGTGTAATAAATATTGTATAATTTTTTAACAATCTCCTTCAACATGACAGCACTTTTTCACCCGCCTAATAGTATGCTTTAAAAGATGCAATTAAAAATGGATTAACACAAGTTGCCACATAAATATGACTCAAACTATGCGTCTGAATAACGTATGTGCTAAAAAGTGGCAATAAATTAAACAACAACTTAAAAATGCATCTAATTAATTTCTACTCTAAGCTCCACCACAAATTTTCCTCGACAAATTCAACACTAAGCCTTTTACCACAAACTATTTGTTCCATACATTTACTCAGCATGAATATGCCAACAAATGATACAAAGGGCGTAGCATTGTCGGCGTTTTTTATTTCGATTTGAAATATTTTTGTAGTTGACAAAATATTTTTAAGACAAAGTTTAGTTAAATTTTTGGTAGCCATCGTCATTGCCAGTTTAATACTAAAATTTAATAAAAAATTGTAGCGAAGATTGACCAATATTGGAATATTGTTTAGTATTACCATTACTACACTAAAAGGCGGAAATTAAGCCCTTATGTCTATGAAATTTTATATAAAGTTCCGGTTATGGTCAAGGACTACAAAATGTGGTCATTAGATGAAATGGGTCAAAAACATTTTTCTGTAATTCTTCTTAGTCGCTCTATTGTACGCCGAACATCACAAATTTTATACGGCGAAAGGATCTTACCAACATTTTATGTAGGGCCAAATGAACCAAGATTTTGTGAACTAAATAAGCAATTTTGTAACGTATGGCGTAAATGTTTACTCCGGAGAATAGGATTGGGAAAATATGCAAGGGTAAGAAAGAGGAGTTGTTGACCTCTAATCGATTAAGATGATGCAAATATCGGGAAGTATGGATATTGCCCGGAATATATTTCAAAAGAAAATATAAGTTGGATGGTAGTTATGTAGGGTATCATATGGTCGGCCCAATCCGATTATACTGCTCCGTTCACTAAATTTAAACCATTTGATAAATGAGAAAATGTGTATTTACAATCACATCGGTTGGAAAAAGCTTTTCGAACAAAAATTGGGCGGGACCTGTTGAGGGGTCTATTTCAAAACACAGACCCATAGTGAACATGTTCAAACTTTAAGAATTTACTTAATGACTATTCATTAACTGAAAGATTGTTAATTCATGTCAAATTCGAAGATGGGCTATATCGGTTCACTTTTTGGGATATCTCACATATAAGGGTACCCCAATTAATGTAATTTAGTAATTTGAGTTCTTATTGGGTACCAAAACTCTCCACTAAAAATGATAAAAATCCATTACCTTTTTCGGGTTTCCCCCACATTAGGGTACCCCCCCCCAATCTCCCTCCCAAACATTATTAATATTCGCCCCCATATGTTCACCATTTTTTTATATTTATTTTATTTTTTCAAAGACTCCGTTGTAATCATTGAACCTGCGGAGGATATCGAGATAAAAAAAACAAGAACGTAAGGTTCGAAAATTAACTACATATATCGCCCCGTATTTAGGCCTAGCCCCTACATAATGATACCTACCGAATTTCGGTATTTTTACGGCGTACGCATACAATTATTTTGAAATAAAATATGGTGGGCAACTTTTCTCCAAAACTAATAATCTAATCGGTTCCAAATCTCAACACTTTATTTTGTACGTCCATAGCTATCATATGAAGTAGGATAAATGTAATCGCTCAAGATTTTCCTTATGATGGTTTGTAGTCATAGGTCCGAAATTTTGTTAATTTTTGTGCGATGTTAATAATCGCATTTTATTGCAATTTCTACTAAAAATGACAAGTTTGTTTCTAATCGAAAATGGCGTGGTCCACTTATCTGAAGATATGATGTTTTTCATGTTTCTTTTATTATTAACAATGACTTTATATACATTTATAACACATGTTTTATTATTATTTAATTAATAATTACAGCGAGTCAAATGAACTATTCATCAAAATATATAATTATTTTTATAATCAATTAACCCAGTCATAATCGGTATTTAAATAATGTGCTCGCTTCGAAATATACTATAGTATTTTTTAAACGTGTATTTCATTCAAGTCTCTGTTTATGGCCGTTATAATTACGCTACTATTTCGATTTTCTTGTAATTTTACATTTGAAATTCGATTGGGGTGAAAGACCTTTCTAAGGGTATATACTCAATGGCATGTAAAGTCTACAATTATCCGAACCCTATTCGGACTTAAACTAGTTTTGTTAAAAAAATTAAGGGAATTTATGCGAACATTCAATTTGCTAGATATTGGATTTACAAATTTTCAAAATTTAAACACTTTGTGGTGAACATAACACAAGGGGTGAACCGATGGGTCAATATTACAATGGACACCGTTTGAATATAATTTCCGTTCTTTTCATATGGAACTTACACATTTCGTCCTTTGGGTTCGAAGGAATAGAAGCAATGAACTGATTGACTCCATCGTCGAACTTTTTCTTGGTTTGGTTAAATGGACACAGTTGGATATTCCCTTCGCTTCATACAGCATTTATTCAAAATGTTCAGCAAACTTCTAACCATTTTGTGAGGGAGGTCATATAAAAGACAAGATCTAAATATTCTTATTTTAATCTGAATTTGATTTTGACAACACTAAATATAATTATTCTACACTCAATTCGATACACCATGCAAAAAATCAGAGCGATCGTAAAAGCGTATATATACGGAAAATATAATTTAATTCCCCCCATTATATAATATATATAAAAGTCAAATCTTAACCGATTTCAAAGAAATATAGCAGACGTCAGACGTCTACCCTCAATTTGACACTATGCTAAATGTTGTCGCAAACTTTTAGCAAAACTTGTTAAAAATTTATGAACTTATGAAGACATTATACCCCGTACTATAATGTGGTGTAGGGCATAATAATCGTTCAATTACCTTAATTCCGTTTTAAGTCTATAAATTCTCGCTCCGCTAGATTTTAAATTCGTCTACTGTGCGATGTTTTTAATATTCCATACATCCTTTTAAAGAAATATATTTTAACTCGTTTGTGTAATTTTTTGTTACCTCCACGTTATTCGATGTTTCAGAATAAGAAAACTTGTTTCCAGTTAATGAACTCATTCGCGAACTGGTTTATCCTTTCGCGATAACATTGAATTTAAAGGGTCTCACATTTATTGAATAACTCTTGAAGTGAAGTTGTTGTTTATATTTCATATCGTAGTAAATTAACATAGTCTGATACTGTACATAATATTTCATATATAATATTTTGTTAATTATTTATTATATTTGTGTATGAAGTCATATTAAATCATCATACGAAAAAATATTCAATACACGTATTAACACCCTATCGTAGTGTAATTTGCAAATAAATTGCTTATTATAGCAACCATTTTCATTGAATAGCAAAGTAGCAAATCCCAAACGGAAGAAAAATAAATGTTTAGTAATATTTTTACACTGACCTGGGATAGTTGCAGCCGTAGCATAAATAAGAAAAAATGTATTGTTCTTCCCAATTTTTCTTATCGCTGGGTGTAATCACTTTTCTTTATTATCTCTATGAATGTTTGAAATCGCCGTTACAGCTGTTGTATTATCAATGGCTTGAAATTCAAGGGAAAGCAATTCCTCTTACAGAGAAATTTGGTAAATGGGCTGGTAAGTAATAATAAATTTTTTTTAAAAACTCATTAAGAGGTTTTTTAATAAATTCTTATTATAGCCATTACAGGTTCCACGGATGGCATTGGCAAAGCTTATGCTCGGGAATTGGCCCACAAGGGATTTAATATTGTGTTAGTTGCCCGAAATGAAGAAAAACTAAAAGAAACTGCCGATGATATAGGTAAGAAAATTGCAATATGTGCTCGGATATAGTAAAAATAAATTTCTAAACTGATTTCAATCTTTGCTTTACAGCAAAAGAATTTGGTGTAGAAGTTTACACTATTAAGGCAGATTTTTCCCATGGACCTGCAATATATGATAAATTATTTCAAGATCTGGCAAAGAAGCCAATACGATTGCTGGGTAAGTTGTTCAATTGAATTTAATAATATAAATTAATAGTTGCTACAATAACTTTATATAATTAAATGAAGATCGTTGTAGTCGGTTGGTAGACCAACAAAACTAAATATATATAATTATACACTCAGGATTATAGATAATTGCTACTGATGGTATAAACAAGCAAAATGAAACAAAAATGTGCCTCATCGAAATATTGGTTTTAAACTCCAAATTTCCTTGGGACCAAACATTTTCAGACAAGTTTGAGTCGACGTACAAATGTCCGTCCATCCGCCATCCTTCGATCTCCTCCAAACTTTGTATATAGAAATATTTCTTTCAAACTTTAACCAACTTCGAGGATAGGAAATATCGGTCCACTTCTTCAGATGCCTTCCCCACAAAATTGTCAAATACAATGCGAAGGGAGTATCCGATTAGAGCTAAACTTTGCACAACGTAATAATAACAAGCCGTTATAATGTTGTAGATGGGGCTTATCGATCCACTGTTCCTAGTACCTCTCTCACAAAGGTTCTAAATTTGGAAATTTGTAAAATTCATATGAAGGTAGATGGTGCCCGATTGAATACAAACTGTGCACTCGTAAATTGTTGCCAAAGTTCGAATATGGGACCCATTGGCCCACTCCTTCTGGCAACTCATACACAAATTGCCACCAAACACTTCTGAACTAGAGTTGTACAGTTCACGAACGAACTAGTTCAAATGAACGATTCATTAAAAAAAACGATTGAACTAGGTATTTCAAAGTCGTTCCTTTTAGTTCGTTAAAAGAACGAACTGGAATAATCGTTTCTTTTAGTTCAAATTTGAGCGTTTTACTGACCTAGTTCCATTTTTCTCTAAATGGAAGCAGCACCGATAGAGTTTTATTTTGCATGTGATATTAACAGCGCTTTCATTTAGTAAACATATAAAATATGTTGCCTATCATTTAAGCCCTTTATGTTCGCAAGAAATTTTTCAATTATTCTGAAACTTTTCTTTAAAAATCCACACCTTATAGACCCCCATAAACTGTTCTAAAATTTTTCTATATAATATTCTCACCATAAATAAAACAAAATTGTTTTTATTCACACATCACAATCTTCCAAGAACACAAACTATCAACTGAACGATTTGGAGAGCCATGAACTATTAAAAGAACGACCGAAGTAAAACGACAGCTGAATAAAAGAGCTTAATTGTGAACGATTGAACTTTGAACTAGAAGACCAAACTAGTTCAGTCAAAAGAGCTGAACTAAAAAGAGCGATCAGCTAACTGAACTAGATAGAACAACTCTATTCTGAACGGATAGGGCTGTCGAATGCAGCTTTAATGTCGACGAATATTTTAAATGTGTCGAGTGTTTTTTGTGGGTCTTTTGCTGGATTTGGCGCAGAGTGAAAATCTGATCACAGATCCAATGTTTGCATATCGCAATATTTTCACCTGACTTAGAGCAAGTCCGACATAAGGGTCTGAAGGACAGCATCATCTGGAACGACCCCAGATGGTCAACTATTTGATAAAAACATATAGAGAATATAGCAGACCTTAATTTTTATATACGCCAATTATATATACGCCCATCGGGTACCGCCGCCTCAAACTATAAAAATTGTAAGTTTAATAAAACGCTAGCCATTTACGGAAGGATATGCCCTCAGCCATAAGGTGGAGTAAATATTTTTTTTTAATATAAAACATTAGTTTACATATAAAAGAGGTATTTATAAAATGTTTATAAATTTTATATATACAGAACTTTTAAACTGCTTTTCACCGCAAAAGGTGTCTTCCACAGGAAATATTTCTGAAGGTATTTCACATATAAGATCATAGATTACAAGATCAATAGTTCTGTAAAAATTCAAGCAGTCTTCTATCAGTATATCGTTCGATTTACTTTCAAGCCTCTTAGATCGATCTAAACATTTTACTACAATTATGAAACGCGATATTTTATTTCATAATAATAATGTATTTTAATCAAATTTGAACATTAGAGGTACGTGTGTAGAGTATTACATAGCGTTTTGGTCATAATTGTCTCCGAAAATATTAAATGAAAAAATAGCCCATCTAAATTTTTTTTAACATATATTTTCTACATCTACCTTTCAGTTAACAACGTTGGTATCGGTCACAATCCACCTGGCATCACTCCCAGTTTCACGGCCGAACATCTTTGGGATGTGATTTATGTTAATCTTGGTGCTGCCACACAACTATCTCGCCACTTTGTTGATTTATGGCTGAAACAAGGAATATCCGGTTGTGTAGTAAACATATCATCGATGTTAGAAGGACAACCGGCTCCATATGGTGCCGTTTATGGTGCTACAAAGGCTTATCTGCGAAGTTTTACAACAGCTCTCCAACATGAAGTTCAATCATTCGGTATAACCATTCAACTATTATCGCCTGGTGCTGTTGCAACCAAAATCAATAGCTATTCAGCATGGTGCTTAAAGGGAAACCTGCTCGTTCCCACAGCTGAGGTATATGCTAAGTGGGCTGTCAACACGCTAGGGAAATGTGACCAGAGTACTGGTTACATTTGGCATGCCGTACATGTGAGTTAATGACGAGATAGGAAGATGTCTTTTTGCCTTAATTAATTTATTGTCATGTTTTTTTTTTCATTTTATAGTTAGCCACTATGAAGTGGTTACCAACATTCCTTAGAATTGAAATGGTTAAAATGCTGGTAAAAGCCGTTACCGATGACACAACAAATATCTATGAAGCTAGCATCAGAAAACAGTATGGTCAATTGTAATATTTTACGAAATCTAGCTATTGTGTTCTTCAAAATAAAAAAATTACAATTAGTTATAAAGCATCAGTCGATGTTGCTGGGAGATATGTAACATTAGCCTACGATATATGTAGTAAAGATTTATCCTAACACCAAATATGGAATTTTACTTTCCATATCTGTAAATAAGTTAAGTTCGATAAAAATATTGGTGCAGCGGTTAAAAAAAATAAGATCTATTTTCAAATATTATGATTTTTTTATGTAGTCGGTATTTAGTTCAAACATTAAGGTGCGCCAAATGTGGGTCAAATAGTATTAACAATTCGCTTTATGTCATATGTTGAAATCACGATAGAGTTGGCCCATATTGGCCCACTTTTTACGACATAGCCCGTCATATATAAAAAGTCCCAAACGATTACAGGTATATTAAATGTCTACCTAATGGTGGAGGGTATAAAAAGTTGAACTCGGACGAACTAAATGACGTTATTAGTTCCTTCCACTTAATCTGCCCGATCATGAATATCCGCAAGGAATTCTATCCTCTAATAAAAATAATCTCGAGAATCAAATCTTCCGATCATGAATAACTTTAGTAAAATATATATGGAGAGGAGGAGAGTCGTAATGCTACTGCTGTGAAAAACGCAGCGTATAGGGCAACCCTGCACAGAGTAGGAACGCGTAATGCTAGAGAGAATTATCGGAAGAAAAGGAGAGCGAGGAGGATTATCAGGAAAAAGAAGGAAGAACATGAAAAACGTGATCAGGAGTAAATCGAAATGTACAGGAGTTAGAACTAAATTCGGAAATTTTCCCAACGAGTAAAACACCAAACCAAAGGCTTTGGTGCAGGCATATCCTCCTGTAGAGATGACGGTGGAAACCTGTTGACAAATACATACAGCGTGTTGAGGATCTGGAAGGAGAATTTTGAAAAACTTACGATATCAAATAGTAGCGGCGAAGAACATACCCCAGAACCAATGAAAAATGACGGTATAGAGTGTATACCACCTAGCCAAGATGAGGTCAGAAAAGCAATCAATCGGCTGAATAATAATAAAACAGCAGGTGCAGATGGGTTACCAGCCGAACTATTCAAGACCGGTGGTGAGATGCTGGTCAGGAGTATGCACCAGGTGATTAGTACAAGCTAGAGGAATACATGCCCAGTCCGTGCACTATATGTGCCAACTATAGATGAATTAGTCTCATTCCCATCGCATATAAAGTGCTCTACAGCGTACTGTGATAACGACTGAAGCCAATGGTCAATGAAATGATTGAACCATACCAATGCTGCTTCAGACCTGGAAATTCCACCATATACTAGATTTTCACTCTGCGCCAAATCATGGAAAAGGCCATGAGTCATGTCTGCGTTCGGCATTCCCGCAAAATTAATAGGCTATGCAGGATAACTTAAACTGGCACAATATCATCAGTTAAAGGCGGAAAGAACCTTTCGGATCCCTTCAATACCGAACGAGGGTTCAGACAAGGTGACAGCCTCTCGATTCATCTTTACAACATCCTGGCAAACGAGAAGCTAAAGTTGAACAGAAATGGTACTCTGTACACCAACCAACACATGTCACTCGCCGATGACATAGACATAATGGGTCGAACAATGTGAGCGTTAACAGCCACCTTTAAACAAATTGAGAAGGAGTCTGGCAAAATAGGCGTGGCAGTAAATAGCGAGAAGACCAAGCTGATGGTATCAACGCACAAGACGTCCCGTAGACTCGGACCAACTGTGGAACTTGAAAACAACATCGAAGTAGTCAAATATTTTATACATCTCGGTACCGCCATAAATAAAACTAATGACATCAGTTTTGAAATTCGGAGAAGGATAGTGCTGGCCAACAGATGCTACTATGTTATTTGTAAGCAATTTAGAAACAAGGCCACCCCTCGTCAAACCAAACTCACGCTGTCCAAGACGCTGGTTTATGGATCAGAAGCATGGGCACTTACGCCAGCAGATGAGGGATTTTCACGGTGAATATAGGTGTGAAATGAATCACGATCTAACCATCTATACACGGACATCGAGATAGTCAGTCGCATCGATCTGCACCGACTACGGTGGCTAGGCCATGTTGTTCGAAGGGATAAGTATGCACAAAAGTCATATAAAAACGAGGCAACTGATGGTTCGCGCAGAAGGGGAAAACCACGAATTCGATGGGAAGATCAAGTGTAGGATGACATATCAATGCATGATCTTTCTAATTGGAAAAACTGGACACAAGATCGACGCGCCTGGAAATCTTCTTAAGTTCGGCTTATGAAACAAATGTTCTGTCTCTTTAAAAAGAAATGGAATCAATTACAAAAGTAAACAAAACAATTTATAATTATTTAAAATACGATTTTATTTGTATATAATAAAAAAATCCGTGATCAAAAAATTATTGAGCTGCAACCAAAAATTAATTTTAAATTTTTATTTTAAGAAATTTTGCTACAAAATCTATTAAAAATGTTGATTTTGTAAGTTTTAATCAAAATTACTTCGAAGAAATTAGTTTTTTGCCAGCTCCCGTCAATTTTATATGTGAGTTCTACAGGAAACACAAGTTTTGGGGAATGATTTTCCTTGCGGAGTTTTTATTCATGATAAAATGAAAAAAGAAAAATTCCGTACGGATTTGGTATTCTTGGTTGAATATTTTCTTTATTTGATTTCACTTTGAAAGTATTTGTCGGGTCAGCTAGTAAACAATAAAATATGGAAACGAAAAATGCTTTCCAAAAAAAGTTTCTTTATTGTAGACATCAACCCAAGCAAAATAATGTTGGAGCTTTTGTTCGTATATGAATGAAAAGCTCAGACATAGAGCATTATTTAAAAACCATAACATTTATTAATAAACATTTTAAAATACTTTTTCAGTAGTTAGAACTTAAATTACGATATTTTTCCTTATAATCATAATAATCATTATTGGATACAACATTTGATGGCAATTATATGCTGCATCACATAAAAACATTACAGCGTCAACTAAACTCATGAATTGAGATTAGACAAAGCTAAGCTTATGTTTCCTCTACAGGTTCGTATCATACACATGACAAAAGAGGTATGAAGTCAAATTTTAGTTGGTTGCTTTGGTTGTCAGTTTTATAGCATTAACCATGATTCAGATCTGGCGAATCAAACCTTGCTTCATTCATACACATTGTCGGAGCCGCCGCCGCATTTGCAGCAAGCGAACCTAGCCTAGGCTAGGCTCAGTTTGAACGAATCCAACTGATAGTGATGAAGCATGGAAACCAAACAAACAATTCGAATTGAAATTTAGTGTTTAATTCAAGAGGCTCGTGAACGGTTGATAAGCCCAAGCCAAGTGTAATAATAATGTTTGTATAAATGCAATTGTATGAAAAAAATCAAAAAAAGTGAATTAATTTAAATTACGATACAATGCAAACTATTTAATGTTAATGATAAGGAAGTGATTGTTGTTGCTTTTAGTGTAAATTTTTATCAAATACAAAAAAGCTGAATAATTGTGTTGGTAAATCAAAGGTTTAACTATAATTTAACCGTACGCTGATAAAAAATCGCTCTTATCAAGACCTCTATGTGAATTGTAGATAACCCTTAGCAGTGTTCTGTTGTTATTGCAATACCCAAAATTGTTGTGTTCAATATAAAAAAAGGTGCAATCGTCAAGTAAAAAAAATACATTTCGGTTACCATCAGTTTTCCGCCAAATTCGCGTTCAACATGTTGTCCCTGTTATCGGCCTTCATTTATTTTGTCGGAATATATGCTCTTGCCGTATTTATTTACGATAATTTCATATCTGTGGTATCCATAATCAAATCATTACTGCAGCCATATTTCCAACCTCAGCTACCGACAACTCTAGTGGATAAATACGGAAAATGGGCAGGTGAGAGAATGTGTTGAAAGTGAAAATAAAAACAAAATGAAAAATTAATTCAATATTATTGAATTTGCAAAGCAAAGGCCCCATATAATGGTGAATAAATATTAATGGCTTTTAAAGGCAATTGAATTACAATTACTTTAAATTGGTATTTTGGAAATTTGTGTGTATTTTAAAATTCTTTAAAATGTTGCATAATGCGCAAAACAAAACAAAAACTGATATAAAAGTATCAATGGTTAATGTGCATTAGTCAAATATTTTGTAAAGTTTGATCGCTTCTACCAATGAAAATCATTTTTAGCAAATTTCGTGTTCGATTTAACAAAATGAGAAATGAAAGCAAATATCTTAAATATATTAAACATCAATACAGAGTGTTATTTCTGTTCACATTTGCCTCTCGTATAACCTTTTCCAGCAGGATGTTAAAAAGGTCCACGACAAAGTGTGAACTTGTCTGAATCCTCGTTCGGTATTAAAGGGCTCCGAGAGGTTCTTTCCAACTTAAACTGCTGATCTTGTACCAGCAATGCCAAACGCAGACATGACTTTAAACACTTCTGAACGGATAGGGATGAAAATCAATAGGATAAAAAATCAAAAGTAACCAAATAAAAAATCTTCAAAAATAGTCAACAATCAAAAATTTCACAATTCTACAAACTGTCCTTCAAATATTTTATAACATTTATTTACATGTTTCCTCCATTAATTCCTTGTGACTACAGTAACACGAAATAATTGCTGAATCCTCTATGGACTGCGTAATGTAATCATCTATTCGTTAATTATCGATAATAAAATTTGCAATTTTTATGTCTAGTCATGTATGTACATAGCACATTTGTGCCACTTACCCGTTTTTCGTAATGATTAACTATTGTTGCTGCTCGCTCTGGCGATCTTTTGCAATCTTTTTTGCCTTTCTGTGTAAATTTCAAGTGTCATAAAATGTTATTTATTTGTTTATTTCATTTTTGTTTTTGCAAATAATGTACTGATGTTGTTGTTGCAAGTTGTTGATTTTTATTTAGCCAAAATAAATATTTACAAATTAGTAGCAATAACAAAAGGAAAAAAAATAAATAAACATCAGCCAAAAACCTTCATTTGTAAGCATGGGAAGAAACATGAACTATTTTCGGGGTATGGAACTTTCGCAAAAAAAAGAAAAGTTGACATTTAAATTTGGCATATTTTAGCTCGTTTGAAAGTAGAGATAATGTTGTAAAATTTATAATAAAAATTATTTTTTTAATTTACATTAAGATCTATAAAAACCCAAAGAAGTCTTAGAAGACGAAGTGAGGAACACTAAATCTAAAAAGTGCCAGTTGGAACGTGGAACTAGCATGCACTCACTGTAACTAACTAAAAGCTTATATTTTTAAAATACCGCAAATGAATATAATTATATATCGTTTATTACCTAAAGCTATGTCTGAGTAGTATTTGCAGATAAGGAATTAAAAATTTAAATTCTCATATTTTTTTTTCATAATTCCCATGCATCAAATGAATTGGAATTTTTGTCAAAGCTTTTCTATATAATAAAGGTGTACACATAAGTAATGTCAATACTTGTGGAATACACACAGTATTTTTGCAAAAAGTGACCCTATGTTTCCACAGGACTGACAGAAATTTGGAATATCGGTTTCCTAGTAGATATAAAATGTACCCAACTGCTATTTCAGTCGTATTAAGGATTAAAATAAAATCTTACATTAATTTAGCTATGTTCGTGTGTATATTGAATTTACGATAGAGCTCACAGATTTCCTGTATGGGAAATATATCAACTGGTAGAAATAGTTCAATGGAGTATTGGCCCCTGAAAAATATCTTTGACAAATAATTAAATAACCCAAACTTTCTAATCTTTAAAAAGTGCCTTAGCGGTCCATTGGTCCTTCAAAATCTTTACAAAAAAGTTCATAATTAATGGCTTACTAGTCCTTAAAATGTCACCGAATAATAATCTATTGGCCATTGAAAAATACAATATTATAATTCAAATTTGAAATATTTATTTAAAAACTAAACTGATTATTTTTTTAGTCCCTGAAAATCTTCTTAAGTTCGGTCGGTCCAAAGGCAGGTAATCAAAATATATATACTGGGTTTGTTAAACCATGAACACAAGAGTATCCCCTCAAAAATGAAGTACTAACTTTCTTAGTTACTCAGATGACTTAAGGCAGAACATTTGTTCCATAAGGCGAACTAAACAAACATTTCCAGACGCAAAGGTCTTGTACTCAGCTCTTCCAATTTCGAAATGTTGTCTTCAACCTGATCTTTCCATCGAATTCGAGGACTTCTCCTTCTGTGTGAACCATATTTGCATTTTGAGCTGGGGCTTGTTCGTTCATTATCCCAACATGATCAAGCCAACGTAGTCGCTGCAGCTCGATACGTCTTAATATGTCGATCTCCGAGAATAAATGGTATATCTCATGGTTCATTCGACCGCTATATTCGGAAAATTTTCTCTCAAACACGCCAAGAGCTGCCTCATCTACTTCCGCAAGTACCCATGCTTCAGATCCATGAGAGTGTGTGTTTGGTCAAGCAAGAGGTAGATTTATTTTTAAATTGCTCAGATCATAGTAGCTTATGTTAGCCCCCACTATTCTTCTCTGGATTGCAAAGCTGATATTATTAGTTTTGTTTATGGTGGTACTAAGGTGTATAAAATCCTTTACTACCTCGAAGCTGTAGTTTTCATGTTCCACAATTGGTTCGACTCTACTGGACGTCTTGCACGTTGATACCATCAGCTTGGACCTTCTCGCCATTTACTGCCAGTTTCACTTTGGCTGGCTCCTTCTCAATTCGTTTTATGTCATAGGCGTAGGCGAGTAACATGTGTTGTTTGGTGTTCAGAGTGCCATTTCTGTTCACCTTCACATCTCGTATGATATCGGATCGGTATTGAAATGGTCCCAAATGTCCTTTCCGACTTTAACTGCTCACATTGTGCCAGTTAAATTTATCCCGCATACCAGTATTGATTTTGCAGGAATGCCGAACGCAGAATAAGCGGATTGGGCTGTCGAATGCGGATGTTTAGTCGACGAGCAGGTGGAATGTGTCGATGTGTTTCTCCTGGTTTTTTCAGGATTTGAAAATCTAATATTAAAATCTGGTCCACTATAGATCAGATTTTGCCAGGTCTGAAGCCACATCATATCGTCTTGCATCCCTTTATGTACACGGGACGCAGAATGCTGAAGCTCGAATCATTGGGCATGCATTCCTCTAGACAAATTGTAGTTGGTGCATGCTCTTGATTAGCGCCTTGAATAGTTCGGTTTTGAATATTTGGCTGCTGCTTTATTTGTTTTTCAGTCAATTAGTTGCTATTCTGACCTCTTCTTGGTTATGTGGTATACAATCTATACCGCCATCTGTAATTTATTCAGGGGTAGCTTCTTCGCCGTTACTATTTCATATTAGAAGCCTTTCAAATTGATCCTTCCATATCCTTAACACGCTGTATGTCACTTTCACGTATCTGTCACCAGGTTGCCTTCAAAACCACTGGCGAACGGACAGGCGGCGATTCATTAAAGCCAATTGCCCGTTCAACATTTTTGAAAAACCAGGCCCAACCTTCGTTAAAAATGCAATCCTCACACGATGTGACAATTTAGCCCTTTATTTTCTATAACATTTTAATTTATTTTTTTATCAAATTCTGCTAGTACCACATAAATACAAATAACTAGTAACAGGGCGCAACTAGTCACTCTCCTCCCTACTAATGGTACCAGAGTTGAACATTTATTAACTTAAACACAATGGATGAACAACTAACCGGCTTTTTATGCTTCGATTAAGTTTTGATGCGGTTACAGCTTTAGATCAGACTGTAAATAAATTTTTATGAATCGTGCGTTTAATTGTTAGTTTTTTGTTTTTTTTTCTTTTTGTGTTGCTGTGTTTCATTCATCCCAAGTAATATTTTTACCCAATTTCTTTTGATGTCTATTTTCGGTTTATGATTTTTTTATAGTTTAGTATGGCACGATGGCTGGTAAGCTTGGCTTCTGTCTTGTCATAATGAAGCTTCAGACGACCTTGCATTGTTTACACTCTATGGTACTACATCGACTTTGTGAACCCGTATGCCACCGTAGTTTCTAGTGTGACTGCTTGAATAAAGTGCGTTAAATTTGTTTTGAGATTGTTATTTCACGCAATTTGAGGAGAGACCTGAACAAAGTCAAGTTCAAGTCCATGGAAAATTAATTGGCATCATAGAATAAAATGCTAGACATTCTAAATGTAATTTAAAAGTCATTAGAAAATATAAAATCGGAACTGTATAACTTATCCAATATCCAATTTGACAGTATTGAACAAATTAGCTCGCGTAAATTATTTTCTTCTTTATGCGTCGAATTTTTCGCTAACTTTTCAATTATCTCCATTAGTTGGTAAAAGGTCATTGACAATAGTCGCTTAAAAATAACATCATAAAGTGGATTCAATTGGCAATTTGATTATATCAAACGCCCACTAGCATATAGTTGGAAACATTTTTCATTACTTGATTGATAAATTATATGGTGTCTCAAATAGGAAATACTCAGAGCAATTTAACTAGTTCTGCGAAAAAAATAAAATGATTCGATAAAATATTGAACTGCAATGCATTATAAATATCGAAATTCAAGAAGTTCATTGAACTAAAATGCGGTTATTTAATACTTGAATTTTGCAACTTAACGTAAGAAAGTTATATTTTTTAATTTTAGTGAAAATTGAACTAAAATTTATAATATATATTTATATTTTATATTCTAAAAATCGTATATATAATAATTTTTTGTAATTTCCATTAACAGCCAAATACCTCAATCATAATAATGTTGTTACAATTTATATATTTATACATTTCTCCGGCATTGATCTTGTTGTGCAAGACATAAAAACTTGCAAGACATCATTTTTCGATAGCAGCTATAAATTTCATAGTTTATAAACAGCAATTCCTTTCAATTTATAAACAAATTGCGTTTTTCAGTTTATTCGTTGCATCCAAAAATATAATTTTTTTATTACATTCCATATACATAGTATATAAATTCCGGACATTTTGCAGAATTTTCCAATAGACATCTGTGAATGAAAATAAATTCATATATACACATACATATATCTATTATGGCGAATATCGATCTTGTTTAACATATGCGTATACTGCATACGAGTTATGATTGAAAAATAACCGTAAAGTTTTAATTTCTCTTTCATCTCCTCAATCGTAGCAACACGCTTTCCTTTCAGCTGTGTCTTCAGTTTTAGTAAGGGGAAAAAGTCATCTGGGGTTATGTCCGGCCCCTCACACATTGATGTGTGAGCGGATGCCTTATCATGTTGCGCAATTTATAAAAGTGGTATTCCTTATTGACCATACGGCCTTGTTGCAAGAATTCCAGATGCACCACGCTTTGAAATCGAAGAGAACAGAGAACCTTCACATTTGACCGAACTAGTCCAAATGTGACATGTCCCGTCAACTTTTCAATTCCAATTTTTACCCTGCACCACTTTAAATATAAATATGTTTTCTGGATCAGTACAAAATTTCATTGTTGAAATCGCGATATAAATGATCAATATTGGTTCAATTTTCGATGTAAACATCATATACGAGTGTCCTATAATTGTTGGTATTTTGAGAATTACAGACCAATTTCCAACATGAGAGTTTGGTGTTTGATATTTCGATATCTCCTGACAGCACATTTACTATGGCTAGCATCCATCTAAATATGTCAATTTAAGGTATTTCCACGATGTGCTAGTCTCATCTTGTCTCAGTAAAGTCTATCGTACGAACATATGTTGTGTTGTAAAGAACAAACACTTGCCGTCAAAAGGATTCTTCTTGTTAGATCCAACACAAAAAACGATCACCGTCTTGTAGAGTGTGAAAATTTCTAAAAAAAAGGCAGCCTTGTTTTTGAATTGCTTACTCAGACCACAGTCATCGACAGTGTGGGTGTCAAAGACGAATTAATTCTAACGAAAGTTGTTCCAGGAAGAATAACTGTGAACCATGACAGTGCGATGTTTCACGTCGAAGGCAATGGTGTATGTGTAAGAGCTAGTTTACAAAAATAAAAAAAAAAACAAATCTGATTCTGGATCGGTATTAACAATTTGTATACCCTTTACCACATTGTGGTACAGGGTATTATGTATTTGTGCATATGTTTGTAACAGGCAAAGGGAAATGAAATAGACACATGATTCTTTTGAGAATATGCATAGAATAACCTTCTGAGTCAATTTATGCATGTCCGTCCATGTATTTTTGTGAGCAAAGTACAGGTCGCATTTATGATCCGAATTGGATGAAATTTAGCACAACTCAACTATATCCGATCGAGGCCAAATTTTGCACACCGTACTGAATTAGGTCCAGTTTAATATCTGTAATGTTTTGTTGAAATCGGTTCTGATTTAGATATTGCTCCAATATATAGCTTCGTCAGATTTTAGGTAAAGGGTCCACTAAACTCCCAATTTTTGACCGAATGTGACGAAATTTGGCATAACGTATAGAATTAATACAAGGATATAGTATGTTAAGTTTCACTGAAATCGGATCAGATATAGATATAGCTCCCATATATAGTTTGTTCGATTTTAGGTAAATGGTGCAACAAACTCCCATGGTTTGTCCAATTGAGACAACATATTGCGCAGCGTACTGAGTTAGGTCCAGATAGACGTATGCGAAGTTTTGTTGAAATTGGTTCAGATTTAGATATAACTCCCCTATATAATTTCGTTCGATTTTGTGTAAATGGCGCATGAAATTCCCAATATTTGTCCGATTGAGAAAAAACTTTTGCACAGCTTACTGATGTTTGATGTCTGTGAAGTTTTGTTGACATCGGCTCTGATTTAACCCCTACACATTTTCGTCTGAATTCATGCAATAAAGATTTCTACTACCGAGATAAAATAGTGGACAGCGCACTGTGCTGCAGGATTCTAAATGGCGTATGCCACGGTTGCTCAATAAGGTCCTGATTTACATATAGCTCCCATACATATTTACTCGATGTCATACAAATGGTTTACTAAAGAATCCAAGTCTGCCCGATTGACATGCAATTTTTCATAGATATCAGAATGGCATGTGTATTGTTTTTTAATGGTTAAAATATCTATGTAGATCACACATTTAATTTCGCTCGATTCGATTTCAATGTTCCTCCAAAGATGCTATGTCTGTTCTATCTACAGTATATTGTATATATAGTATCTCTTGTACGTACTCAAAGTGAACTTTTCTTACTGGTTCAATATGGGTCATCTGATACCAAACAAATGATCTGGGTGATGGATGTTCCATCGCAAAACCTCCTAAGAGGTCCGCTCTATGAGCTGATTATATACTAAGACACTGTGAGGCCGGTATGACGCATCGATGTTTGTTCCCCAACCCATATTTGCCTTCCTTAGATGTTGGTCATGCTTCCTATTCAATTCCGCTACTGTTTTAGTGTTGCGTTTTTTATGAATGTTGCTGTTGCTTGTAAAAACCAACAGCATTAATTTCGTCACTTTCTTCTTAGCATTAGGCATTTGCATTCGCTAATTAACACTTAAATGTTAATTACTTCATTTTCGTTTTCGCTTTTTCTTCGACAGTGCTGGTTATGCTATTTTACCATAACGATTATTGCCAGTCTTTTATGTTCACTTCACCATGTATGTAACTAAAGCCTCTTTATTTGTTGCTTTATTTCAGTTATTACGGGAGCCACCGATGGCATTGGCAAGGAATACGCTAAAGAGTTAGCCAAACAAGGTCTTAATGTGGTGCTCATTTCACGTACCAAAGCCAAATTGGTGGAAGTGTGTAATCAAATTGGTAAGTGCATGGAGACGGCAGAGGGGCACAAATACTATTTATCTGCTTTAAAAAAAATCAACATTTGGCGGATTTTAGCGCTTGACTGATAATTCTCATGTTTAATTTTGTTTTTATGTTATTTTTATTTTTTGGTTACAGAATCCGAATATAAAGTTAAAACGAAATGGATTGCAGCCGACTTTTCCAAGGGCAAAGAGGTTTACAGCCACATTGAAAATGAATTGGCTGGTATACCTGTGGGAATATTGGGTAAGAGAGAATGACAAACTAATATATCTCGTTCAAACTACATTATCCTATGGTTACATTTGATTTTCAGTTAACAATGTTGGTAAAATGTACGATTATCCCGATGCCGTGGAAAATGTACCCGAGGATGTATTATGGGATATTATCAACATTAACATTGGTTCCGTGACCATGATGACCCGTATGATAATTCCCTATATGAAGAAACAGGGCAAAGGTATTATTGTGAATATTTCATCGGGCAGTGAGCTGCAACCTCTACCTTATATGGCCGTTTATGCTGCCACAAAACGTTTTGTGCGAACCTTTACCTTGGCCATTGAACAAGAATTGGCTGAACACAATATTGAGGTGCAGTGTGTAACACCATTATTTGTCGTCACCAAAATGAATCAATATTCCGAGACAGTAATGCAGGGCAGTATAATGGTACCCAGTGCTGCATCTTATGCCCGTTCAACTGTATTTACTTTGGGAAAAACTAAGGAGACAACGGGTTATTGGTCTCATGGTTTGCAGGTAAGAAGAGGTTTTGAAAAATAATTATGGAACATTACTTAATAAAAAAAATCTGGTGACAGGTGAAATCGAGAGGGAAATTTTAATAAAATTACTTAATTTGAGAAAAAGAGGAATGATAAAATTATCTCTCCTCATTATTTAGCAAAAACTCTGTTTTCTTTTTAATCTCAAATATATATCTGTTTTATTTTGTTTTAGTATTTCATTATGAAACTATCACCCGAGAGAGTGCGAACCCGCATTGGTGGCAACATGTGCAAAAAGTTACGACAAGAATATCTGGATTCAGTACGCAAAGAGAAGGCCATCTAATTAAATGCATTCCAAAGTATCTTAGGAAAAAATAAGTTGTTTGTTTTTACTTAGTTAAGTTCGACTTTTATATTTGTATAATTTAATGTATATATATTTAAAAAAATAAATATTTTGTTTTCCAAATTAATGTTTTTATTATTAAAAATAATTTGAAATTGTTGCTGTCCATCTAGCATAGTCCAGTACTTTTTGACTTACGGCCATGGTTATGTTGTTTTCAGTGATTTGAACAATCAACTAAGTGGAATTATTTCATTAACATTTTCGTTCATATTTCACAGGGGATGATAAATACCAAGCAACGGATCTGATTTAACATGGCGAAGCCCAGGCTTATATTGGTCCCTCTTTCATCTCAATTGTGGACACTGACCTCCACACAGTGTCACCAGGGGTAGCTATTTCATCACCCGTTGAAATAGTGAGCTGACATGTGCCTCAAGTTCACCTATAAGAACTATAAAACTGGGATGAGGGGTCGGGTTAGTTGCCCACACTCGAAAATCCCTGCCTTTTCGCCGACTACAAAGACGTATTCGACACCCCCTCAGAGGTGTTTAATACGGCTATGCAGGATAACTTTAACTGGCACAAGGTCAGCAGTTAAAGTCGGAAAGGACCTGTCGGAGCCCTTCAATACCGAACGAGGATTCAGACAAGGTGACAGTTTGTCGTGTGACCTTCTGCTGCTGGAAAAGGTCATACGATATGCAAATGTGAACAGAAATGGCATTCTGTGCACCAAACACCATATGTTACTCGCCTACACCGATGACATCGACCTAATGGGTCGAAAATTGTGAGCGGTCACCTTTAAAGGAATTGAGAAGGAGTCCGCCTAAAGTAGATCTGACAGTAAATGGCGAAAAGACCAAGCTTATGATATCAACGCGCAAGACGTCCAGTAGACTCGGACCAACTGTGGAACTTAAATACTACAAATTCGGGGTAGTCGCCATAAATAAAACTAATAACATAAGCTATGAAATACAGAGAAGAATAGTATTGGCCAACAGATTCTACTAGGGTCTGAGTAAGTAAATCAAAAACAAGGCCACCTCCCGCCAGACCAAACTCACACTCTACAATACGCTTATACTAACCGTGCCGTTATATGGATCTGATGCTCTTGGAGTGTACGGAAGACAAATTTTCCGTATGATCTATCGTCCAATCTGGGTTGCCGGTGAATATCGCCGACAAATTAACCAGTAGTTGTACCATCTACACTCGGACATAAACATCGTCAGACGTATTGAGCTGCAGCGACTACGTTGGCTAGGCCATGTTGTAAAGAGAGATGAGGATGCCTCAGCACAAAGCGAGCCAACGGAAGGCCGCGAATTCAGTGGAAAGATCAAGTGGATTCGGTGGAAAGATCAAGTGGAAAAGTCTGAGTAGGAATTGGGAGAAATTCGAAAGACGAACAAGAGAAGACGAACAAGAGAAAATCGGCTCAAATCAGCGGTTTATAGACCTATTCAATTCTAAATAATCGTTATATGAGATTTCCAACTTTTAAGAATGCTGACTCTTTGTGGAAATGGTTTCAGAAAGAGCGGATCGATGGGTTCTATCTTCGAACTGGATGAAGGCTGGGTAAAAGGGATTGCTAAAATCGTTATTTCATTAATATAAAAATACTAAAATCTGATGTATATTTTTATAAAGCCTTCCTTGAAATATTTGTCAGACTCCACAAAAATTGTTAATGGTATAGCACACATATTTCGATAGTTTCACATATTTAAACCGAACAGGTCTTCATTATACATTTCGGGCTTTAATACGAAATTTACCTCGTATTCTGTATATTGAAGGTCCTGCGATGTTAGTTTCATTTTACAAATTTCAGGTTTTATTATAATATTCTGTTTTTTATAGTATTTCTCAATTTTATAGTTGCACCACTTTAAATATCATCAAGTTAATATAAATATACCCTTTAATTTCGGCAAAGTTTGAACTAAATTTGGAACATCCATGGAATTTCGGTGGTACCTCTATAACAAAGATATGATATGTTCTGATTTTGTAGTTTATTTTTATAAAGCCTTCCACCATATCATCGGGCTTTAATACGAAATTTACCTCGTATTCTGTATATTGAAGGTACTGCCATGTTAGTTTCATTTTAGAAATTTCAGGTTTTAATATAATATTCTGTTTTTTAAATATCATCATGTTAATATACCCTTTAATTTCGGCAAATTTTGAACTAAATTTGGAACACATGGAAAATTATAACAAAGGGCCAAAAGTGATCCTTTTTCGATTAAATTAAGATTTTGTTTAATAGTGTAACAAATTTAACTGGCCAAAAGTGATCTACAGAGTGAAATGCTAACAGTTGAGCAATATTTGTCTTTATACATTTTTCAGAATATCTTAAATGTACGTTTCAAAATCAATATGTTTTAATTCGAACATATTTTGTAACATCGTTTAATATTTCTTCTGTTTCCTCTTTACAAGACATGTTGCATTAACTTACATTTGCCTAAATGCAAGACCAGTTTCATCATTGCATTTTTTATCATTTCAAACCTGTCGGTTGTTGTAGCTTGTCGGCCACAAGCCGCACAAAAAAACATTCAACCTGGCTATTGCATAATTTCTGTTAAACTTTCGATTTCGTATGTAACCAGTTTTAATGTAGAAAAAAATAATAAATAAATATCTGTAAAAATAATCCAACAACAATAAAGTCGTTGACCGTTAAACTTCCATGTGGTGATCGGTCGATGCAGAGACTCTAAAGCCGTAGGAAACAATTGGCATCAATTGACGCTTGATTGCATTCACATCGACAATGCTGTTGTTGTTGTTGCCATTGTGGTATTACATGGAGATTTCCTTTACCAACAACAATCAAAAATAATGTAAGTATCACTGTTGTTTCATACACACGTACGTACATACATGAAAGAAAAAACATTATTTTTGTTTGGAGTTGACATTCAGTCATTTAAAAACTAATTACAATTAAAGACAACATTTTAAGCTAATGCCGATGAAATCAACCAACCAGAATTATGTACCTAACAGAACTTAGCATCTAATGGTTCTTTGTCTAGAGTTGTTGTAGCTTGTCAATGTTTTCTGGCAAATGCCCTTGAATGTACGTACGTACGGCTTGTGTATTTACAAATTCCAAAATTTCGTTGTTCAAAAAGTTTTCCACAAAAACAATTCTAGTTTTTTTTTTTGGTAAAAACAACATAACCTTAAATACAAACATGTTGTTATATCATTGAAGTCGTGTATGATGTCTAAGCCGGCATTGCGATTTCTTCGTGTATCTGGTAATGGTTTTTGTTTGTATCTTTAGTGAGTTTTTTGTAAAAATAGTTTCACTTATTCGCCTTAAGCCCTCTGTTAACAAAATAGTGGTAAATGAGGTTATTTTTGTTTTTGGTAGCTATTGTCACAATTAATTTTTGTTGTTGCTTTTTTGCTCCATTGTTATGGTTGTTAAACGTCATCATAAATCAAAGGTTGTTCAGCAACCTTGCAGCAAATACTTGATTGTAATTGTAGCAGTAAAGTATTTATAAATGTATGTAATTAATTTGCCAAAAATGTTTATTGGAGAGGGATATGAGTTCAGATATAATATGAAGCAGATCATCTGGAACGTTAATGAACCACATTTATTAGTAACCTATAAATAAGGTTATTTTTTACGAATGGACTTTATCCAAAATCATAATTGAAAAATAAAATCATGTTATTAGTTCATTTAAGCCGAAGATTTTAATGTAAAGCCTACCTTATGCTTGGGTACATAAAACGGAGAAACGTATTTTCAGAAAAAGAAGAAAGAACAAAAAAACTTGAGCGGAGCAAATCGGAAAACTTACCAACGAGTAAAACGCCAACCCGAAAACTTTGGTGCAGCCACATTCTCCTGTAGAGATGAGGATCTGGAAGGAGCATTTTGAAAAGCTTCTGGTATTAAATAGTGGCGGTGAAGAAGATAACCAATAACCAAAAAGAGATGACGGTATTGAGTGTATATCACCTAGCCAAGATGAGGTCAGAATAGCAATCAATCGGCGGAAGAATGATAAAGGAGAATTTGCCGTTGGGTTACCAACCGAACTAATAATGACTGATGATCCAATGCTGGTCAGAAGCATGCACCAGCTGACTAGCACAATTTGCCAGCTGACTAGTACAATTTGGCTAGAGAAATGCATGCCCAATGATTCGAACCTCAGAATCCTGTGTCCGTGTATACAAAAGGAGACAAGACGATATATGCCAACTATAGAGGTATAAGTCTCCTTTCCATCGCATATAAAGTGCTATCCAGCGTGATGTGGGAGCGACAGAAGCCAATGGTCAATGACATTATTGGACCATACCACTGGAAAATCCAGCATTCACCAGATTTTCACACTGCACCAAATTGTGGAAAAGACCCACGAAAAACACATCGACACATTCCACCTATTCGACGACTATAATGCCTCATTCGAAAGCCCTATGCGTTAAGAGGTGTATAAAGCCATGTCTGCATTCGGCGTTTTTGCAAAATTAATGCAGCTATGAAGGATAAATTTAACTGACACAAGGTCAGCAGTTCAAGTCGGAAAGAACCTCTCGGATCCTTCAATACCGAATGAGGATTCAGATAAGGTGACAGTTGGTCGTGTGACTTTTGTAACACCCTGCTGGAAAAGGTAATACGAGAGGCAATGATGAACACAAATGTTCGCCATACAGCACATGTTACTCACCTACGCCGATGACATCGAGATAATAGTTCGCTTCTACTATGATCCGAAACGACCCGTGTCTTACTAGGACGCCCAATTCTGAATAGTAAACCTCAATCTCAGTAGTAAACCTCAATCTTCGCTGTAATTCGAAAACCCCCATGACAAAGTGATTTTTATACATTGGCTCAAACCAGCGACTTTTTGAGATTTAAAAGTTTTTAAAATGTTAACACTTTCGTGGAAATATTCCAAAAAGAGCGGGTAAGCTCGGGATGCGACGCTCGCATAAGTTTATTTACATATTACAACATTTAGACCTTTTTTTGGCGAGACTGGCGGTATAAAATGTTAAAATTCAATGTTATAATTAATATAGATCCTCTCGATGCGTTCTGATTGTAATTTAGAGGCATATAAAAGTGAAGGGGAAGGCCAAGATTTCTATAGAAATATCAAGTGGAAGACAACACTTCGGAACATGGTATTTCAAATTGGAAAAGATGCGCAAACAACCAACGAGCCTGGAAATCTTCTTTAAGTTCGGCTTATGGAATAAATGTTCTGTCTAGAGCCAGCTACGTAAGTACATTATTTTTGGGTATATAAAGACGTCGTAGTTTATTTAAATAGGTTTGTATATCCAAAACCATACCAATATGACGCCCAATTAAAAATAGATTCAAAATCGCTTATAACGTCGGCCAAGGTACCAAAGGATCGAGACATTTTGGACTATGGACAAACAGGTAAATCAAGCATTATCCAGTGTGATTTATACACTTTTACTTCTGTTCTACTCCGACTGAGACACCTCCAATTTCTTTTAACCGCTTCAAAGCGAAGTCAATGATGTATGACCGATGAACCATTGATGCCATGTTTTGGTCGGCCAAAAATGAACTAGATTATCTTATTCGTTTTTGGAACTTTCCTTAAAAAATCAGGCAAACAAATTGAGATTTTCAACATAGAATTGGCCGTCCTACGTTGCTCAATCGGAACAGTCGCCACATGACCAGTTTTCTCGAGAAATCAGTCGGTCAATTGAATCGAAGTACTTCTTCTATGAACAATTTTCGATGGATATGCTCATCTTTGAAGAACCACACGATCGACTGGTTTTTTCGCGCTCCTACGCATTGTTCCTGATTCGTCACTGTAAATAACACAACACATGGTCGTACGTCAAACAGTACAGAGTACGTTTATACTTAATAATATTACACTTTCCAAGGGAAAAGTCAACATCTTGTGTTGCCTATGCCAGAAGGCATATCATGTGAGCCGCTCAGTGCGCACATGGATTAACTCTATAAATTGAAAATTTGAGAAAGTGATGTAATGCATTTTGGTTATTCAGGAGATACATTATGAATATAAATTTTATGACTATACTGAGACCTTCGACACTCAAATTTAATATTTTTTTCAAATAGTAGAGTTAATCGAAGTGTGCACTGAACGATTTATATATCTCTTCATTTCACTATTCATAAATAAAATACAATTTCAAATTTGTTTTTACATGTAATTTTATTTCATTTCATCGCGACGTGTTGGAAAGACAAAATTGATGTTAATTTTTTACACAGATACCATTTTTTTCGTTAAATTTTGTTCATTTCCCGGTGAGGATGATGACATTTTCACATGGACACTTGTAACGATGAAATGTTGAAAAATTACAAATCCTGGTTTCCGATTGTTGAAGATGTTCTTTCGATTGTTTTTCATAAAAAATATTTATATGAAAATATATAAATGTTAATACTAATGACTAGTTAAATAATAATAAAACAAACATTGTATAGACCTTGACAAAAGTCAAAATCTATAAATTACAATAATTAATTTTAATAGAAAAATAAAATAAATAACAAAATACAAAAGCTGAACGCCAGTTTTCTGAAAGAAAATAAAATGAAAAAATATATTAATTATTTTTGTTTATAAAATTAAGGAAATTTTGTTTTTGCTTACCTTTTTGTGGCTGTTAAATAAAAAGAAACCGCTAAGATGCTTTAAATGCGATTTTCAATGACGTCAGCTGGAAAATGCAATAAAACAAAAGAGAAAAACATTTTAATTAGTATGTTTTGCTGCATAATATTTATGTATTGTTTTTTATTATTTTTTAAAAATAATATTATACTATATAATATTTAAGTAACATAATTTCTTTTGGCAATGCCTTGGTTTTTATATGTTTGATTTTCGGCTATTTTTTTGAAATTAGTCAACTTTTACTTGGCCGGTGTTATTTGTTTATCTAGGGTTGTTTTTTTATATATTTTTTTGTTTTGTTAAAAATACAATTCAGCAATAAATTCTAAATATTTCATTTTGAAACATCGACAACAACAAAAACAATGAACATAAAAGTCGACACGTTTTAATGCTTATGGATGATCATATGGACACCCTCCGAAGTAGCATATATTCAAAAAATCTATAATTTTCTACAATAACACTAGGCTACATATATTTTCAATATAATTAGAAATTTGCAACTTTTTATACGTATACTACTGATAGGGCAACCACGGCAATCAAGTTATAAATATTCCTATGTAATTGTTAATTGTATTGATCAACTTACGATTTTTGCATCATAAATACTGGTTTATTAAAATAAGGCCCAAATTACTAAAAAACTCATTCCAGAACTTTATTTTATCAGTCGATAACAATTTATATAAAAAATCAAATTCTTAGTCGATTGTGCATTAATCAGTAAAAGTTGAAAATCGATTTTGAACAGGTTTGACAAAATCGAAAGATCGAAAAGTCGACTTTTCAGTCAAAGGCAAAAATCGAAACCTCTAAAAATCAACTTTTGAAGCCAAATTCAAAAGGTCGAATTTTGTTCTCTTCTACGTATCCTAGTCCGGGTACTGAAATCACGATGGTGCTCGCAATATTTAAAATAAATTAAGGGAATTTTCAAATGGAATATATCGGTCCAGGTTTTGGTATATCGGCACCATAGTCGGTAGTCACATTTTCGGTATTTTTGAAGATTTTAGCGGCATTTACGTCCCATTTTGGTGTATTTTGATGACTCTTCCAAAATAAGTGATTATAATTTAGTATACCGGTTTTTTCGTGTATTGATATACCTCCGGATTCGCATAGAAATTCGAACATATATCTCTGTTTTTCATAACCCCATATAAAGTTCCCGCTCGATTTAAACTATAAAAGCACACTTTCTAATCGAAGTGGCTGTAATTTTACAGTCCGGGCTATTAGTAGGTATAAAAAATTCGTGTGAGTCCATATTTTGGCATTGTCCCATATAGTCCACTCCCGTCTTATTTTACGCATTTTGATGGTTCAGCCTCATTTTTCAAACGCTAAGAAGGCATTCGTGCTTTCAGAGTAAAAAATCGCTTTCACAGAAAAAAATGTAATATTGGCCCATGTTTTGACATATCCGCCATAATTATTTATATTATTCCTAGTCCTTGGAGAGCAGAATACTACTACGCAGAAAACATTCAGACCCATATTGAATTTTTATCGAAATGTCAAATTTGTATCCAATTTGTTCATTCTTATACAGTTTGGCTGTATCACAGTGTAATATTTGAAAACCAAATTTTTCTCCCCCGGTTACTGGACAGAAAAAATTGGAGGCAAAAAAGTGTGTGAAAGTGTTGCACACGTTTCACTCTGACAAAAAATCTCAAATCACAAGTTGACAAATTTTATTCTATTTTTTTCTTCTTCGAAAATTTGACGGACAGCCAAACATAAATTTTCAATATATAAATATATATACAACGACTGTTTGTATATAAATACATGTGTAGCATTTTGGAGGGGGTTGTTTCAGTTAATAGGATTGATGTCGATTGGCACGTATACCTCACTCACTCAATAGGTAAAATGGATATATAAACGGATACGCATTTAACAATGTCATGAAGAAATGAAAACATTTCAGAAAAATGTCTGTTTTTCGAAAACGAAAGCGAAACTGCAAGAAAAAAATAAGATTTTATGATGTAGTGGTGGCGGTGGGGTAAATCATTTGTCGGTGCTGGTCAATTTCAAGTGTCTTGGCTAACCGAACACAACACAATTAGTTGATCTGGAAATTTTAATTTACCATTTTACTTGTCGGAATTTTTTTTTCTTAAATGTTTCTTCAATTAGCAGCAACAAGACACACACTCGCCACACTCAACCACCAGACATTATTGGCTTCTGTGTTACTTACATATATGCACTTGTTTGTTTTTACATATATGTATGTCGTTTTTGCCGGCACCCCAAAAAATAATAAACATTTGTTTTACGTCAAGCAACAAAAAAAATTGGAAAATTATTTAAATAAATTTCATAAAGCCAGAAATGTGTAGTTGGAAGGGGGGTTTTTTGACTGCCAAAAATTTAGTTCAAGGGGCTGTATATTACATTTTTTAATTTATTTCATTTGTATTTAATTTCATTGTAAATTAAATTGGATATTTCATAAATTGTTTTCAAAATAATGATCAAAACCAATGGATGGGTTAGGTGGATGTACATTAGACTTTTAGAAGACCTGTAGAGGTCGTTTTTTGTAAAGAAGGCCTATAATGGTGATATAGAAAGTCTATTTGTGTATAGGTTTAATAGAGGGTCTTCTATTAACCTCTGAAAACCCTTTCATGTAAAAGAGGAGAACCAATGGGCGGTCTTATATTTACTTGTACAAATATAAGGTTTTCTATATAAAAAGAACCAATAGGTACATTAGGTTGTTCTAAATAAAAATAATGCTACAAATTCTGGCCACATCCTTGATTTGGTTCCCCGGCAACATTTATTATATTCTTATGCAGTTTTAAATACATACGAACACAGTATCATGATAACGCCAAGTGGACAATATAGGCCCACTTTTTATACCCTCCATCATAACATTATTAGCCACATCCGTTGGTTCAATAGATTTTTGAAATTTTGCACTACTATTCGTAGGATATTTGGTACTGAGAATGGGGTATATCCACCATATAACGGTATCGACGGATTTCCAAAATTTTGAAGGCTTCAGCCGAATTTTCCAGTCGAAGTTGCTATAATTTGGCAATACAGTTTCTTGGAGGCTGAAACACGTATTTACAGAAAGTTATCAATATAGGGTCCATATAATCAATATAATATCCATATACAGATTCCACTCAATGGAAGGAATTTTTGAACCACTTTCTAACAGAAGTGGCTGTAGTTTGGCATTTTGAGTTGTTAATGCATAGAAAACGCCTTCAGGAAGTACTGCATTCAGGAAATATTCGCTCAGGCAATACTGTATTCAGTTCACGAGGATCGAAATCCCTATATCAAAAGATCATAACTCGAAATCCCTATATCAAAAGATCATAAGGGAAAACTTTTTGTTGTTGTGAAAATGATTACCGATCACGGTAACATGCGAATCTGGCTCCGGTATGAGCTATGATTATTGACTTCGCTCGAAAATTGGCAAAATGGCGGATATAGGATTTTTTTTTTTTTTTTTTTTTTGAAAAATCACCTATTTTCGACCAAAAACCAAGCTGGAAAATAAGGAACATATTGACCGATTAAATTGTTCGTAGTTCATACGATACCTATTTAGGTACAGAATAATATGTTAACATTTGGAACCGATAGGAAAAATAGTTTTTGAGTTATCGTGCCTGCCAATCCTAAGAACACCGTTTCGAGAAAAACCCATTAAAGTTTTGGACTGCTAAATCTTCTATGTGGAGTAAATCTGTATAAAGTCTTGCAAGAATTAAACGTCTTCTATGTATAAAATACCTTTAGCAGTTCTTGTAGAACATAGGTTCTTATAGAATTTATCATACATAGAAAACGGCAGGAAGTTTGTGGGAAAAAATCCCTCAGGGACGACCAAAGATTTCCTGGGTGAAAAATATTGTGTACAATTAGTTCTAGCTGATTTTACTGCATTATTTTGGATGCTGCTCAGAATTTTAGCTTCGATTAAGTACTTTCAGCGCCTATAGATATTATTTTCTCTACTGCCTTGAGTGATGATAATCTTTTTCCATAAGTTTCAGTAGTCCGAAATATTCCGTATTTTAACATAATTGGTTTTTTTTACAGTAACAAATATTTGTTTTTACTGATCAAATACCAAGCATTGCCAGATTATTGTTATAATTTCAAAAAAAAATCTAGGTACTGAACTTACCTTTTGTTATCCTTATGACGACGAAAATATTCAAAAAAATATATGTATATCCTTTAGATACTAGCTGCTTAAAGTACTGCATCTTAATGTGGAATTTCGAATATTCTTATAGAGAAATGGCAACGGAGTTTACGTACAAACGAACGATGAACGGGATGAAGATGAAAGGCGGCCACAGAAATGCCACCGCCGTCGGTGATCATAATTATGCGATGTTAAAGGATTTCATGTTGAATTTTGATTTTGGGGTCTTTAGAAAGCGACTTCATAGAGGACATACATGATGGTCAACAAGAAGGCAAGGATGAGGAAGGTGGTCATCAAATTGTGGGCTTCACTCATTTTGGATTTGTTGGGTGGGTGAGTCTGCGGCAAAGAAGAAGAAGAAAAAAACAATAAAAATTACTTTATTGAAAATTAATTTAATAAAAATCACTTTGAAACTTAATTTTATTATTTTAATTATTCAAAATGCACAGTTTTTTAGATTTTTTAATTAATGAATAAACACATTTAATTGTTTAGGATTTCACATTTTTTTTAATTAAAATTGTCTTGTCTTTTGAATTTTTCTTTTTATTATAAATATTATCATTATTATTTTATTCTCAATCAAAACGCACTTTTCACAAAAAAGAATTTCTGGCTGGTTCGAAAAAACCGTTCGAATCGATTGACACGTTCAAACTGAATATTTCAGATTCGTTGGAAAATTCATCTGATGGCTGCTGAAACGTTTGGAAACACAATCAAATAAATTCCAAAATTACCAACACACACACCAACAACACCAGAAACAACAACAAGTAGTAAATTAAATAAAAAAGCAACGAAAAATTTCACATTTTAATATTCTTGAAGAAACCAGCGAACAAGTTATTAAAAAAAGCATAATCGATTCTAGATGTTATTGTTTTTTTTTTTTTTTTGTTATTTGTGGTCTAGTGTTTGTTATTGTAGAAAAGAAAATCATATAGATATGGAAAGAACTCCGCTGTGAATATGCCATTAGTGGTGTTCGATATTCGATAAATAGAAAACATAAATTGGAGTCCTGAGAAATAACTCCTGTTTGAGAAGGCAGTGTTTTTTCTATGCCTTGAAATCCTGTAGAAGGTTTTCGTTAAATAAGAGGACATCAAGAGGCATTCAGTATAGAAGATATATATATTTATTCTTTATTTATTCTTCTAGTCTTATGTTTAGACTAGAAAAGTCGCCTATACTTTGAAGGCCTACAGAGGTTTTTTTATGTAGTACCATTTAGTACACATTATTAAAAATGCCTACTTGCACCAATCCTATACCCCAACAGTGATCCTAATTTCAGGATCTCAGCTCTATTGGTTCACCCAAAATTCAAATTGTACTAAATTTAGTACAAATAAATACGAATTTTCTAAACTACAAACAGTAGTAATCTTATTTCTAAATTTCAGTGTTCCAACTCTATCGGTTCACCCAAATCCAAATTGCACAAATATTAAAAACTACCTACATATCCCAATCCTACACTCCGACGGTAATGTTAATTTTAAATTTCAGGATTCCAGCTCCATCTGTTTCCCCAAATTCAAATTTTACAAAATTTCTTACAGTTTAGTACTTTTCGTATACATGAGTGCACGTTTTCTAAACCATCTCTTTATATCGACCCTACCTTTAAACCTTAATTCGAATTCCAAATTAGCTTTATACATTCACATGCTACGAAATTGTACCAAATTTAGTACATTTTAGTAGTTTTCGAATACTTATAGTTCGAATGCCTAAAAACCGTTTACATCCATTCTACACTCTGTAGTGACCCTCATTTCAAAGTTAAGAGTTCTTGCTCTATTGGTTCGCCAAATACACTTTGTACCACATTTAGTATTTTTCGTGCGTTTTAGTACGCATTTCCAAAAAAACCCAGCGGTGTATGACACCTTTGAACCAATAGTGACCCTCACCCCAAATTTCATGGTTCTAGCTTCAGCCGTTTCGTCTGGGCGTTAATGAATCGTTAAGTCAGTAGGTCTGTCAATCACTTTAATCTTTTAGTAGTATAGATAGACCTAAACAACTGAAAACCCATTGACACACACACAGAGGCTATTTGCCTCTCAGAACCGAATTTTTTACGCTTTATCCGTGCCTAGTGTAGGAGAAAACCTATAGAAAGTTTTTTATGTATAGAATGTAACTCTTGGAAAGTCATCTAAGTATAGAGGATCGATTGGAGGTCCCATGTGCGGTCATCTATGTATAGACGATCAATGTACTTTATTATTTCCACTGAGGGCCAATAGAAGGTCTTTCGTGTATGGAGTATCAATAGAAGGAATGTTATCAATATGAGACAAGGTTGGAGATCTATATTTATATATAAAATATCTTTAGAAGTGCTATGTATGTCTCATATTTACATAAGACCTAAATATACAATTCCCAAACAAAATCTTCTATGTGTAGAAGTCCTATAGAAGGTGTTCTAAGGTCAATGTTTAAAGGACATATGGAAGATCCCATATTTACAGAATACCTATAGGGAGACTTCTGTGGTTAGAAGAACTTTAGATTATATTCTTAGGGATGTCTATAAGGGTAGATATCAAAGGGATAATATTATAATTGTTTATCTCAATGGAAAATCTTACATTTATTAAGATCCTAAAGGAAAAGAAATAGGTAGTCGGTAATATTTTTCATATAGATTTTTTAACTATAGAATACCAGTACAAGGATTTATATCTTCCAAGAACCTATGATTCACTTACCTTATAAAATATATAATAACCGATTATTCAAAAAAAAAATCCACAGCACTAATCAGCCTGTCGTTTGATAGACTATCTTGTGTGTGTTTTGATTCCATACGTATGGTTTTTTTTTAAATTTTTCTTTTCGTTGTCTAGGTGGCTGCACAGCAGGCATTTTTTCCAACCGCCACAAAATATATTTTTTCCAAATAAAAAAACAATAGTGTTGTTGTTGTTCTGTATACGACATATATATGTCCACAAATAAATATGCATACATACATATATTTCTATACCACAAAAAATATATACATATGTATAAGAAAATGCAATATTATTATTGTGAAGCTATGAATCAAAGAAAGACAACTTTTTTCTCGCTAAAATAGGGGCCATTCTATATTTGTATAAACTGCCATCCCACAAAATGAAAACAACAAAAACAAAAATGGGACAAAAACCTAAAATATAGATTACTAAGGTTAAAAATATTTGCATGATTCTTTATCCATCTACGCATGGATTTCTTTGAAGGTATGGCACTTGTCAATGAAAAATTGACAGTAATTTTCAAAACAGATGAAAATGGTTCAAATCAAACATGGTTTAAAAAACAACATTTTTGGTAGAAGGAAACAAATCTATAATACAAATCACCCAGAATTTATAACTTCTATAAATTTCGAATGAAAAATTTAGTGTTGTTAAATTAAGATATTTCAATGATTTATATCGGCAATTTGTATTCAAACAAACATAATGCCGAACACTTAAATTGTTATTACGGAAAAATGTTTTAGTTGCGATAGAGCAATTTGTATAATAGCCTGTACTGGGAATGAGTAATTTTAGAGGAAAATTCGAAATTAAAAATATTTATGATATTCATTTTTTATGAAGTATTGTCTGCGCAGGGAATACGAAATCTGGATAGAAGTATCTCTCTCCATTTATTTTCTCTGCCCTGGTTATATTGTTCTGGCTTGAAGATATAAGTTCATGTTTTAGTATGACCTCCACATAATGGTACCGCTTTATTTACAGTATTTTCCTGTGTTCAGCTGAATTTTCAAACCGAGGATGTAATTTGTCCATCCGGTACATGAAGGGTAAAATCTATTGTTGCAAAAAATGTTTAATATAGGTTCATGTTTTCGTATATCTCCTGTATAAAGACCATATTTTTTGCATATGGGACGCGTTTAAGTAGAGTCACCATATAAAAAGCATTCAGAGTTCTCGAAGAAGGCCCATATTTGGCATAGTGCCTATATAAAGGTCACAATCTATTTATGGTATGTTTAAAGTCCTAACCGAATTTTCTTTTCAGACTAATTATATATGTGAGATGAAAAACTTCCCGAAAAACAATTTGCAGGGTAGGTCGACTGCACGTTCCGGTCACGCCCAATATTAGGTGTTTTTATACCCTTCAAGATACTGTGGTACAGGATATTATGTCTTTGGACATAAGTTTGTAACGAGCAAGAGGAAACGAGATAGACACATGGTTCCTTTTGTGAATATGCATAAAATCACTTTCTGAGTTGATTTATGCATGTCCGTCTGTCGATATATTCTTGTGAACAAAGTAAATGTCTCAATTATGATTCGATGTTGATGAAATTTGGCCCATGGACGATCACCATTGAAATTGCAGAAAATCGGTTCAGATTTAGAGGTAACTGCCATATATATTTTCGTCCGATTTTATGCAAACAACATTTTGTATGGCGTACTGAATTAGGTCCTAATTTATGTTTGCGAAGTTTTGTTGAAAACGGTTCACATTTAGATATAGCTCCCATATATTGATTCGTCCGATTTTATGTAAATGGTGTACAAAACTTCCAATTATTGTCCGATTAGGATACAATTTTGTATGGTATACTGAACTTGATCTTGTTTAACATCATTGAAGTTTTGTTGAAATCGGTTCAGATTTTTATATAGCTTTCATATGTATGCTTGTCCAATTTTATGTAAATGGCGCACCAAACTACCAATATTTGTCCGATTGAGATATAATTTTGCACAATGTACTGAAATCGGTCCAGATTGATATACGCGGAGTTTTGTTGAAATCGGTTCCCATTAGCTCCCACAGCTATATCTCCCATATATATATAGCTACTGCAGCTCTATCTCCCATATATAGTTTCGTCCGATTTTATGTAATTAGGATAAGATTAAATTTAGCATGCCGTACTGAACTGTGTCCTGTTTGACGTCAGTTGAAATCGGTTAAGATTTAGATATAGCTGCCATATATATGTTTGTCCGATTTGACTAACAAAATCCGTTCATATTTAGATATAGCTCCCATATAATTTCGTCCGATTTTATGTAAATGGTGCACCGATGATATTGTACATACGAATATCTCTTGTATGTACTTAAAATGGTGAGGGGTAGTTGGCTTAAATGGGTCATATAGTTGGCCCTTCCGGCCTCTCCTCTGGCTAATACGATGTGGAGGATATATTAAATTTGTCATTCCGTTTGGAAATCCTTAAAATATTCACCGGAGACCGGACATAATTTTTCTTTGCAATTTGGACATTCATTGGGATATATCGGTCGATGTATCGTTTGGCATTGGTATATCGTTTGGACCATCCATCCATAAAGGATCGATATCGGTACACTTTTTATGTGGCTCCTATATAACGGTACTCTCCATTATTCGGGATTTTTTCTACCAAATTGGCTACAATTTTGTATTTGGGACTTTTTAGGATCTACCGACAAAAAAAATCGATATCGGTCTACTTTTTAGTATATCCACATTGGGTGTCAAATCTTCCTAAAAATTTTACTATGGCTTGGCTTACTTACTATGGCTCGATGAACATAATGACGTTTTTATGATTAAAATTCCATTAAATGTCTAAAGCCTGAACAATTTCGCCTACACAGAGGTATTTCCTTCTATATCGAAGATTTTATAAAGTCCACTAAAAATTTATGCGTGCGGATATTCATTGTATCATGGTGCTTAAAATCTAATTTTATATACTCGTTACACCCTAATAAATGTTTCCAAAATTTTATTTGCAATTAATTTCCATTGACCAGTATCTATTTGTTAAAGTGTCTGAGAAAAGTTTTTAATTACTTACTTATTTTAGCAGAAATTAATTAGCAACGGCTCTATTTATTTAGTCAACATAATTGTGGGTATTTTTTTTTCTTTTCTGATGAAATGGCAGGCGAAGTGACGTGACGTGGCAGCGGTGGGAGGTTTCTATTTAGAACATTGCGTAAATCATCCATAAGACCAGCAACAAAAAGAACAAAATGATGAAGGTGGTCAATAAATTTTGTCCCTCACTCATGTTTGGTGTTGGCTAGAAATATAACATAAAATAGAAAAATATTCATTACAACAATAACAAAACATAAAAATAACTATAAAAAATAAAAATACATTTTATGATCATTTATTTCCTAAATACATATTGCCACTTTGTAAGGAATTTAGTAAAACAAGGGGGTGTTAAAGGGGAATTAGCAAGCACGTGGTATGCTAAATCAATGGCAAAAGATTTAAAAATAAACTAAATATTGAAATAATATGTAAAAAAATCGAAAAAATTGAAAAATATTACAGGCACTTCTTTAAGGGTTTTCACTAAATTTATGAAATGAGTGTTAAAACGTCCTTCATGTATTAAAAATAATATTCAAGAGAAAATTGAGAGTGACAAACAAGGAATAATTTCGTCTCTGACAAACAGAAAACTAGAACAATTAATTTAACTATATGCTCATCTGCGGATCGCATACAGTCGCAATTATATCCACTTCGTTTATTCACCCACATTGAGTGTAGGGTACAACATATAAACAACCACAATAAATGATTTGGTTTTTTTTAATTATTTCAAAATCAAAAAATTCACGATGGAATTGCTTATAAAAAATTAAGTTATGTTTTTTCCATGCATTGGACCAAAACAAAAACAAATTTAAATACACAAATTGGACCAAAATTGAAATTTGATTGGCAGCAAGCCAAATAATTTTTTAATAATCTAATAAAAAATGTAGAATTCAGTCCTTTTGATTTGTCAGTTCGTTTCAAAAAAATAGTCTACGGCGAGGCGAGGCGGCACACACTTTTATTTCTACCCTTGACATCACAACACATTTCGAAACTATGGCATCCGCATAAATTTCAACAGACACTCATTTAAATCGAATAATCCTTTGAAAATTAAATGTAACGAACCTTTTTTTCTAATTTGAAAATTCACTGTTTGGCTATTAACTGCAGCAAGTATTGGACTTAACTGAGTATTTCAATATTTAGCAATTTGAAAATAAGTCCAAAAACACAAATAAAATATCTCTTTATTTCCATAGTTCTTTTTGAAATTGCTGACAAAAACACTCAATATACATATCTATACATAAGTGTACATGAATATGTATGTACGTGTGTACCAACGGATATAGATAATTTAGAAAAGCGTTGACAAACATGTGCTAATCCATTCATTGGCTCCAAATTCTCAAGAAAGACCATCAACATCGAGAAGAAAAAACACATTTAAGGAGACCCCTACACACATCTGTCGTCAACAGTTTTCTAAACGTTCTCTCTTAAATGAAACTGACAAGTAAATTCTCCTTTTAGTCCAAAATAATTTTGTATGTTGTGACATATTTTTTATCCAAATATACAGTTGTGGGAGATTTAATAGCAGATGAAAAGAATAAATCGATTAAAAATTACTTTTAATTACAAAGGAACAAACTTAAATCCCAGAAAATCATTCAATTTGGGAGGTACCAATACAAGTGTATAGAAAATTGTGATTTACCAAAATACTTCAAATTATTCCGAGGGAAGGGCGTTGGATAAATATACTGCCTCTAAAAGAGAACTCAACTTAGAACGTCATTGCGAAATTCAATTGGGAATTCATATGACCCATTTCAACACACAACTTGTTACGGCAAAATTATGAATTACAAGATTTTAACATTATCTCAATGCATTTCCCGAACTTGTGACTTTTGTAAGGAAAGTTCAAAAGTCGGACGTATGATAACCTTCACCACTTTGGTTACATGCAATATGTATGGTACTATATATTATATAAATGGAGATATTTGAGCAACCGTATGTTGCAGCACAGTGCACTACCCAAAAAGTATATCGACACAAAATCCAATACACGTTATTCTAGGTTCCATCTGGTAAGTTATACACTAATTCGTCCTAATGGGACAAGCATTAGTTATTTGGTACAACATTAGATGAAATCGGATAAAAATATATATGGAACCTATATCAGAATCTGAACCAATTCCAACAAAACTTTGCATACATCAATCAGGATCTAATTCAGTACTCTGTACATAATTTCCTCTCAATCGAAACAATATTTGGGAGTTTGGTGCACTAATTACACCAAATCGGACGAAACTATATCTAAATCTGAACGGAACTTCACAGACATCAATCAGGGCCTAATGCAGTACTCTGTGCAAAATTTTGTCGCAATCGCTATATCTAAATCTGAACCGATTTTCTATGCATTCTATGCATTTTCTCAAAAGGATTTTTTTTTTGCCTGTTACAAGCATATGCACAAAGACATAATATACCCTGTACTACAGTGTGGTGAATCACTTATTCCACTTCGACTGAGAAACCTTAAAGCTTGAGTTTTTCTTCATGTGCGGTGTAATGTGGTTTTGTCGTCAGTTAAGGTTAGCCCAGTCGTGTCCACGGTCTTCATAAGGACCCACAAAACCTTGCGATTTAACGGTGATCGGAAAGGATGTTAGTTACTATGTTCTCGTACAATCTACTATATCTAACTACAAACAGTAAGCCTGAGCCTCTGTGTGTGTAGTATGTATGTAGCTGCCACAATTGGTGAAACCAAAAAGAATTGTGAATGATCGTGTGTGCCATGAACCTGCACAACACAAAATAGCAATTGCAAGCCGACCTCTGTAGATGAAAGCGAAATACTTATGTTTGCGGAGTCACAAAGTGAATGAGATTTATATGGTAGAGTAAATGGAGTTTTGGGGCTCGACTCTCATTTTTGAAATTTTAAAAGTTTTAATCACATTTCTAATTTAGCATTATGTGTAGAAAACGTCATCGCAATAAAATATTTCATATAGGTATACGATTTTGTATAGCGCTCATATAATGACCCGAACATCCCGAAATTTTACACAGAGAAAGAGTACGCATGACAGTTTTGATGAAGATCGGTCAATATTTAAATGGTCAGAAAATCACAAATTTTACACTAAGGAAGTATCTGGCCAACTATTTATTTAGGGTCAGGTAAGAAAGAAGAGCTCTTGACCTCTTATTGGTTAAGAGGGTACAAATATCGCGAAGTATGGCCCAGGCAAGGGTAGGGTGTCATATGGTCGTCTGTCCGACCATAATGTTCGGCTCATGAACGAACTCGACATAAATACAACTTACCAAGTAAAGACATTTGTAAGCCACATTGCCCAATATGCCTGAAGAGCCGCTTAACCAACGGCGAAACGCGTCGCATAGTGGTGGGAATGTAGTATCTCTCTGGCTTTCCTTTTCGTTGCAACTCCGATCATGTAGCTCATCTCGAAAGAAAAATTAATTAAAAACATTTTCATGAATGATCCTTCGCCCTTTAAAAGGCATAAAAACAAAACTCAAGAAATTCTGCTTGTGCCCGTCTGGGATTTGAACTCTGGTTCCCATGGCATCTGTTGATGTCTGGCGCCTTAGCGTTCAAAACCACCTCCTTATCTTCCTAAGGTTGCACAATATGCAGTTGCATACCATTGTAGAAAAATATTGTAGTCTGTATGGAAAAAAAGTCCGCCACTACAAGAAAAATCTGTTCTGAAAAGGAATGTTCTGGTGTGATGCCAAATGTCCGAACTTTGACACGGTTGAATTTAATTCGTAGATGCAATTTCGCAACAATAGTCGACATAAATACAACTTATCAAGTAAAGACATTTGTAAGCCACATTGCTCAATATGCCTGATGAGCCGCTTAACCAACGGCGAAACGCGTCGCATAGTGGTTGGAATGTAGTATCTCTCTGGCTTTCCTTTTCATTGCAACTCCGTTCATGTAGCTCATTTTGAAAGAGAAATTTAAAAAAAATAATAAATTAGTTTGAAATTAATTTTGATTTTTTTCAGTTTGCAGGTGTTTCTAATATCCGACTAATTGGTGTAAAATTTAAGCCAAATATCACTGCTCTTTATATGAACATAACTGCCATGAAATTGGTTCACATAAATTGTATGTATTAAAAATACTCTCACTAACTCTTATGAAAAACAAACAATTTTATAAATATATAAAAAACAAATCAAGTTGATTTATTACCTTTATATCTCTAACAAATATACATATATTTTTTAACAATGGGGACAAACAAATTGAGTTGAGGTGGCGTTAAATATGTATGTTTGTATACATGTCTTATAATCCCCTTCGGTACTACTGTCAGACATGAAAAACCTCTATTATAAGTGTATGGGACTTTCTAATTATCGCTTATCGACATTTTACAAACTAAACTACTGAAACATCGTCAGTATTGAGAGGATAATTTATTCCATAAATACCAATATTTTAAATTGGTTTTATTTTGCTTTGACACCAATAGTAATTATGTTCATGATTTACAATATTTTCCCCAAATTACAATTTCAGCAGTAAATAAAAAATTTGTTTCCTCATGTTCATTTGTAAACTTGTGTGTTTACATATGTTGCTAAGAAAGTTTCCCAAAACAAAATATACCCCCCTAAAAATGCTATATTCATATGAAATGTAATTGACGTAGAAAAGCAACAACAAAACTAGTCATATCCAATCTCCAATATGAAATACAAATGGCCGCAATGACACAGTCCGACGACGCCAAATTATTCGCTGACAGATGCTGCATTTCTCCGATTAAGAAAGATGGATGGATGTATGGATGACTAGGTGGAGAGGGTGATCAACTCATCTCGTCAATTCACGCCCATATTCAAGTGAAATATACGCTAAAATGAAATTTCAAAACAAAATATAGAACATTTCTGTTTTTCAATTGTTTGTGTTGTTGTTGTCGTTTTGCTGTTCAAAATCATAAAACGCAATTAACCTATTAGTGATGGTTGCGGATTTTTTTGTATAGACAAAGATGTTGCTTTTTTATGGAAAACGTGCCTTGTGGATAAACAAAGGGGTAATTAAAGGCGTAATTGAACGCAAATGAAACATTGCAATATATCATGATCTATCGTGTACGGAGACATTTCTATGTTTCAATTTTGTATGCGTCGGAAAGGTCAATAAATCTATGAATAATAAAAAAAGATTTTTTTGGTTCAGTGTCCTTTTTTTACACCTAGGGATTAATCAAATTTTTTTTTATGAAATGTATTTAAATTTTTCGAAGGAGTTTAAAATACATTTAAACGACAGCTGGGATAAAGCACGCAGTTTAAATAAGTACAATTAGGGGCTGGAGTTTAAAATAGTCAGAAATTGATCAATGTTGGTCCAGTTCATTTTCGGTATTTGTAGGTGGAGTGGAGTGTATATTAAATTCGGCATTTCGTTTACAATACATCGAAATATTCATCTGAAAGCCCATCAAGTATATATTCTTGATCAGAACAAAATTCTATGTCGATTTAGCCATGCCCGTCTGTTCAAATCACGATAATGATTGCAATATTGAAGATATAGCTTTGAAATTTTGCACATACATTGATACAACGCCTAAGATGTTTAATATTGAAAATGGTATCCGTTATTTTTTTATTGTAGCCCCTTCCCCAATTATTCGGTATTGTGAGGCTTTTGGACATGTTGTTTACCCAAATCAGCTATAATTTGGTATTTTATCAAGTTTTAGGGTAGCATAACAGTGCATTATAGCTTTGTGCAGATCTAAGAGTTGTTAATGCCGCGAAATATTGGTTCTATCTCGAATAGCTGAGTCGACATGTGTCAGTCTGTCCGTCCGTCTGCCCATTGTAATTTTAAACACGATACAGGCCACAGTTTGACAAAATGTAAATTCGTGCATATATTTTCTCCTGAAAGACATAGACCCGAAAAGTTGATAGCTTATATTGTTGTATGTAATCGGATGTGAGAGTTATACTTCAATATTTACAGGGGTCTACGTATTCTGATATTACCTTACTAGAGGGCGGAAATATTTAACTCTGGAAAACAAGATTTGGAAAATATGGAGTGGAGCTGTTGACCAATAATCCGTGAAGAGAGTTTAAATATTGCTCTGGCTCGGAATAGAGATCGGAAAAAAAATTAGACGGCAGTGGTAGTTTTGTCGGATATCATATGGTCGACCCGTCCGACTATACTACTCCGCTTACTGGTTTTATATGTAGAATTCTCATTGAGTGCATTGGGCGAATTTTCAGGCTAGCTCCAATCGGCTCTATTAACCAAATAGGCACTATTTTCATATTTTGTATTCTCGTTGTGTGGAAAATCTTCTAGCAAACAATCTAGCTTCTAAAAAATTCATTTTGGACGCCAAACTATCCATAATTAAGGATATTTACGGAAATCGTTAAATACAACTTTTTACTTTTGCAGTGGAAAGTAGACTCAAAAACCTTCCCATCGATACCCATTTTCTCCTAAAAGAATTGTCCTGATGGACCAATGGACCCCAAATTATGCTTAATCAAGGATATATTCGGAAATTGTTAAATACGACGGTATCAAGCAACATTTTTAACTATTGCAATGGAAAGTACAGTCAAAAACCTTTCCAACGATACCCATGTTGCCCTTGAAGAATTGTCCTGATGTAATGGGCGCCAATTTATCCTTAATCAAGGATATTATCGGTAATCGTGTAAGACGACGGCATCGGGCAACATTTTTGCAACTTTAAAATATTGCCGTGGAACGTAGACTTAATATAAAAAGTTCGGTCCCACCCAAGTTCACACCCTTTTTACTTGATTATCCCAAAATCTTGAAATATTTTATAATAATTGTTGCTCTCCACATAATTTATTAGTTTCCCGCATGTTTATGGCTTTATCTGGCAATACTATATATTGGACGCCATCTATTAATATGCAAGCAAAATGAATAGTCTTGTTCAAAACCATTTTAACACTTAGTTGTTATTTTCAAACAGATGTCGCCAGTGCATTGTTTGTATTTTCAGAATGAGAATTAGGATCGTTGCAATTAATTAAACTACAACGTAAATGTGTTTGTATGTCAGAGGAATAGTCACATATTACTAATGAGATTATGTGAATCTGATATTTCATTATATTCAATAAATTTTCACTGACTGACTGTCTCTCTGCCACCCTTTGAGTATTTATTCATATAACTATTTAATACATATTATAAAAAACCCCTCCTAAATTATGTGCAAAACTAAATTTTCTCGAACAATATTTTCATTTAATGAAAATGACATTCCTATTAGAATTTGACATCAAAGATATGTAAAATCTAATTGGTAATCACTTGAACGATCTCATTCAATTATTCAACATATTGGCAACACTGCAACTCCTATCAGACGCCAACTTCAGTTAAGAAGTATTTTTTAAGTTAGTCGGTCGTGAATTGTGTTGTTCCATAGTAAATCAAAAAATAAAAGTAAATAATCGCATATAAATGATATAAAAAGTGTGAAATTATAAAATGTATATGAAATAATATAAAATAATTGCTAAATTAAAGTGTTTTCGGTTGTAAAATGTTAAAAAAGTGAAGTTGTAATTTCTTTGGCACCGCAATGCAATTGTTGTTGTTGTTCCTTTAGCATCAAGTGGTGTATGTGTGTGTGCGTGCGTTTGTCAATGAGAGAATCATTTTTGTTGTCGGTATCTTGCTCGCTTTTGCAGTGATCGTTCGGTTGTTTCGTGTAAATAAGTTTGTTTTGGAAGTTTTTGATGGCGAAAAAATATTCAATTAAAAATATTCTAGAAAATGTCAGTTAGAAAATAATAGAAATAAATATTAAATATTTATGTTGTTGATAATATTTATTGGAAAAATATCAATTGTAAAAAAATATTCCTTCAGTATTAATTTGCAGTTTAAATGTGTTTTGTATTGTGTTTTGCCGGTTCGTTTAAAGTTTGTTGGACTATTCGTTTTATGTCGGATGTATTCGTATAACACAAAGTCGTTTTATTGCAAAGGAAAGGCGCAATGAGATTCTTAGCTGGATGTAAGGAACAGTGTGGTAAGTTTGTTTGCAAAATACCCTAAAACTTTCGAATTAACTATTTGTATTAGATTATACAAAATCAAAAAGTATTTTTATGTGAAGTCATAAATTGTATTCTATGTAAAACTATTTGTACGCTGATTTGAATTTTGGGACATAGAAATTTGACACATGACATTTAAGACAATACCGATATATGGCATACGATTTCATCAAGTCTCCCTACAAAAAATTATTAAAAGTTATTACTCATTTTTAAGTCTAGCCCCATATAACTATAATAACCGTTTTTTACCATTTTCGCTATGTTGGATAGGCTTTTCAACCATATTCATATTTTCATATAATGAATCTAACAAAAGTATCTATATTTGTACAGGTTTTGTGTCTATCCCTATATTATTTTATTATCAGATCACCGAAGCGTATTTTTGTTGGCAGATAAAATTTGAAGTTTGGCTATATCGCGTACCACATTTAGGCATAGCATTCATATAATGATACCGCTAATTTTCAATACGATTGAAGGCATCGGGAACCACAAATTATAGGAAACGGCTTGATAAAAATCGGAAGTTGTAACCTCAAGATTTAAAACGATTAGCTGCAATATAATATACTTCCAAGTGGGAACGAACTTAACGGAGTCTTTGTGTTTATTTTTTTTAATAAACAAAAAATAGCCTCTAACAATTTTGCATAATGGTAAAAATATCCTTTTTACGAATTGTATAGTAATTAAGAAAGAATGTTTTAAATTTCAAATATAGGTTCACCTAAATCCAAATTTAGTACCTGTTAGTACGCATTTATATGAATTTCCATAACTACCCACTTTAACCAGGGTTTAAAATGCAGCATCAAAAAACATTAGCATTAGTCTTACAGAGCTACTGCTAAAAAATATTGACATTATGACTAAATCAGCAAACGGCTAGCTTTTTTAGTTCGTAGCATCCGTGCTAAGCACGTATTGCACATGCGAGCTTTTTTTGTTATGACTAATCGGCAGTACGACTACATATTCATATTTCGCTGCCGACGAATAATCAGTCGAGGGTTGTTTTTATGTTTGTGTGTTGCCAACGCAGAAATTAGAAAAAAAGCATTTCATTTTGTGCGTTTTTATTTAATTTAAACTTGTTAAATCATAATCAAAAACTGTCAATAATAGTACTAAAACCTAAATAATATATTAAATTAAACTCTTTAGCAAGTATTATTAATTGTCTTTCTTAAAAAAAAATTAAATGATCATAATCGCGATTTTTAATTCTCTCATATAATTTATAAAATTTTAATGGGCAACACTGAACTCGAAAAATGCTCGGGTTTTGTTTGCTAAAAATCTTGCTAAGCAGCCGCAGTCAAGGTGCTTAGTCTTCATTGTAAGCTTTGGTTGTTAGTCGCGTTGACAATTATGTTGTAGTTGTTCATTGCTATTTTGTAGCTGCTGACAAAATCAATAAGCTTTAGTTTTGCTCGCTAAAATTATTCGTAATGTATTGCTATTTGCTGCAGTTGTGCTTGTCTGTGCTGCATATTTTGAGGATGAATTTAGTTAGCAGTGCGGCAATTTTCTTTGTTTTTGCTATTTTGGCGTTAGCATTTTAAACCATGACTTTAACAATTATTAGTAAGAATTTCAAAAAATTCTTACATACCTCAATCTTAATGTCAAATTTCAGTATTCTATCGGTTCATGAAACTCCAATTTGTATCCAATTTTGTACCATTTAGTACAAATTTCCATTACTATCTTTATCATACAATCCAATGGAAATCTTATTACCCGATTTCAGGATTTCAGCTCTATCAGTTCACTCTAAATCCAAATTGTACCAAATTTAGTACCATTTTGTACACATTAGACATTTACTAAACTTTGTACATACCCCAATCCGACTCCCTGGCAAATTTGGAACCATTTGTACTAACAAATCAGTAAAAATTTCCAAAACGTTCTATATATCCCAATTCTAGACCCCAACAGTGATCCTAACTTCAAATTTCAAGATTAAGTACACATTAGTACGAATTTCCAAAACTTCCTACATACCCCAATCCTACACCCCAATAATGATCCTAATTCCAAATTTCAGTATCCCATCTCTATCAGTTCAACCAAAATTCAAATTGTACCAAATTTAGTACTTAAATGTATGAATTTCCAAAACTACACCCATACCCCAATCTTACACTCCAACAGTAACCTTATTTCCAGACTTCAGTGTTCCAGCCCTATCGGTTCACCCAAGTTCACATTTGGTACACATTGGCACAAATTTCCAAAACTTTCTACAAAATTCCAAAATAACTCCAAATTTCAGTATTGCAGTTGTATTGATTCACCCACAATTTTAAATTGTACCAAATTTAGTACACATTAGTACGAATTTCCAGACCAATCCTACTCCCCAACAGTGATCATAACATCAAATTTCCAGATTCCAGCTCTATCAGTTCAACCAAATCCAAAATTTAGTACGATTTAGCCCAATCCTACACTTCAAATTTCATTATCCCAGCTCTATCGGTTAAACCAAATCGTATATTAGTATGATTTAGTACTTTCATATGCACATTAGCACATTTTAGCTCTATCCTTCCCGTGCTACGAAATTGTACCAACTTTAGTACATTTTAGTACTTTTCGGATTCTTATAGTTCGAATGTCCAAAAAAACCCTATTCTATTCTACACTCCATCAGTGACCCTCAATCCAAATTTCAGAGTTCTAGCTCCCCTATAGAAATGCATATGTAATTTTGTAATAGTGACTGTGGAACCTTTTTCGTATGAATATATGAATTTGCCTATAAACGAACAAAAACAAATATTTATTTAATTTTGTTACATTTATATTATATTTGTAGAAGTACCACATCATATTTTCGTGGTCTTTTTTATGTTTTCGTCAATGGTGAATATATCAATTTTCCCTGGATTCTTAAACAAACAAAAATGTATTATTCTATCTGTTTTTTTATTATTTTCTTCCACTTGTTTAGCGACATTCATATTATGTATGTTTCTTGTAAGGGAATAAGTATACTATAAGTGGAAATAAGCTGAAATACTAATGTGTGGTGAAAGATATGGGAAGTCATAAAAATGTCAACGAAACATTCAAGCATTGACTTGGGTCAGAGATGAGTTCTTTTACAACGATTATTACTTCTTAGGAAGTTATAATAACGAATTAAAAATGAAAATTTAAAGGAAATTAAAAGTGTTTTTTGTTTCAATATTGTTTCTTTTTGTTTGCTTTTGCATTATAGTATAGTTAAATTAATACGAAAGGTTAACGTAAAGTTATGTTGTTTATGTTAAAAAAAAGAGATATCAACACATCTTGTGCCGAACTGCATAGACCGCTCACTCTTCGTTGTCAGAATACCATGATAAACGTTCTTCATAAAATTTAATAACCATTTGTGGTATTTTTACATTTGCCACTGAGGCTGCCACCATCTCAGCTTGATCGACACCTTTGAACTGTATAAGGAAGTAGAGACCACCATTTGAATCAGAGGCTCCAAGAATTTTTTCAGCTTCAAGACCTTTATCGAAGCCCGTCAACTCTGAGTGTCTTGTTGATGCATCTGAAACTGATTCATTGTCTGTTTCATCTTTGCCGGATTCTGTGCGTTTCTTTTTGCTACCTAAAATTATGAATGAAAAGTGAAGAAAAAATGTTATTCGGTGGTTTATTAAAGTGAAATTGTGTTGTATTTACCTGATGATTTTGAATCTTCATTTTTACGTTTACCACCGGCAACACTGGATCGTCCACTGAATGGTTCTTTTTTACTTTTTTCAGTTGTCTTTGTGCTAGATGTTGAAGCAGCCTGAAAGTATACAAATGTGTAAATAACGTACATATTATGGAGGACATATTTTAAAAGCAGTTAAAATATTTGCACAAAATTTTGACTTTGGTAAGATTTCCCATTCAACCAGGTTACTTCACGAATGAAAAGACGTAGCAACATTCAAAGAGAATGAAGCCGAGACTTTTCCTTCGTGAAGTAAATAAAACCCGTTAAAGAATTAATTTGGCGAAAATATGGATACCTATTAAATTTGTTCTCCAATATTAGCTTTGTTTGAAATGCAGCATAAACCATTGATGCTCATATTACTTGGATTGGTATTTGTATGTTACTCTCCCGCCTATGCTAAACAAACGGCAGATCTAAATTAAGAGAGAATACGTATGGTTTGCTTTCACGAAAACGTGAAGGGCTGAGCTACACTGGCTTGAACTTTCTAATAAATGAAAATGTATTAGCTTCTATTCAGTCTATTCAGTTGGATGGGTTCAGAACCATTGGCTGCAATACAAACAATAGAGGCCCATGTACAGACCCCTGGGGTACACCACTTCTCACATGGAGCAATTTCCATGTGAGAAACATTTGTTTTCCAATTTCCCACAAGCTGAGGACGAAAACGATGCAATATTCTGATTAAATTAGCATGATTAAATTTTGTCAAAGGCTTTCTCTAAGTCTACTGACAACAACACACAACAACCTCCCGCACCCGTTTCCACGACAGAGGGGTCTACGATCACCTCAGCCCATTGTGTTAAAGCAATAGGGCTGTTACAACAACAACAACCTCCCGCACCAACAGTCTTCCTTATATTGTGTCAGTCAATTCAACAAGAAGAGATGTAGTACCGCGATTACTCCTAAATCCATACTGGCTCTCATGTAATAGAGAATTTTTGCCAATTTAAACTAGCATTTGATCTTTCATGACATACTCAACCAATTTAGAAAGAATCGGCATTGTAGATATAGGTCTATATTCACCGAATCACCATTATTTTTTTTTTTTGAATAGGCACAATTTTTGCAATTTCCCACATCTCTGGAAACACAGACATTGTTAACATAGAATTGACAACGTGCAACAAAAATTGACCAACAAGGGGAAACACAAGCTGTAGAAACTTTAGGTGAAATCCATCATATCCAGAGGTATGCGCAATATCGGCGTGTGTGGGCATTGAGTTGTGGACAACAGATAAATTTAATCTGCTACAAATTTCCCTTACAACTAAACTTCGCTGCGGATCAAACATATTATTATTGAAATCTCCCATTATAATAACATTTAAGTACCTAACAACAAGATCAGCAATTTCATCTTCAAAAGTCACAATATCGCCATGTGGCAAATAGACCACACCAACAAGAAACACACAATTGCTCCACCTCCTCTATTACAAGGCGATCACTCTTATAACAAAAATAACTTGGTATTTGGCTTTAACCAAGTTTCTGTCACGCCAAAAATGCCAAGATTATTACCCTCTAAAATATTTCTCAATTCATTTAAAATTTGAAAGTTGGATGCTCTCAAAAGCTTATTTATGAAAAAATCGGAAACATGACTGCATGAGACTATCTTGTATAAATATGCCATAGTGGTGACTTTTCCGTCAGTAAATAAATGTTTAAATTTAGTACCTAATTTCCTGAAAAAAAAATTGAGTACGGAGTTTCATGAAATATTTGTTTCATCCATGACAGTCATTTCTTCCATACGAATGCTGTAATATATGATTTTCCTTTCAATTAATTTGAATTTATTTGATATTGTATTCCAAAAAATACATAATCAAAATATGCATTTTGATTCGATAGAACTGTCCACTTTTGAGACAAAATTGTACTATACTCGGTCTTACTCGGACAACGTCTGTCATTTCAGACCGTAGTAGGGCTGCTACAACAAAAACAACTGTGGAATCATTAGACTAACGAAATGTACATTAATTACTGTACTTTCCTAGGAATCAGAATAAATTTACATTTCCAATTTATCTTCAATTATAACAAATACGAACTCAGCTTGCCTTTTATCACTTTCTGCGTCATGGAAATGAAGTTGAGCTCCGTTCAATACCAAAGCCAATCAAGCCGTTTAGGCGTCACCCTGTTATAACAAAACCAATCTTCACACTAATATCCCGCCAAAACATACAAACAACAACACCAAGTCGATAGCAACAGTAGGGCAAAAATAAATGTAAATTCTTTCATAAGCAAAATGCCCATACACACAGCCTGTACAAACAACCAAACACACACTCACACATATTTTCTTGACATAAATCCCAAACATGGAAAATAATTTTGCATTTTTTAAATAGCTTACCTCTTCCTTGGTTCTTTCTTCTTCAAAGGCTTGAATTAAATCTTGACAATCGAGGTTTTCTTCTGGTTCCCAAGTATTTTCAGATTCCGGATAACCTTTCCATTTGAGAAAATATTCAATCTGCAATTGGCAAGAAACATAGAATGTTGTAATAAATCGGAAGGGAAATTTTCATGTTGCGTTCTATTTACCTTTCCCTTGCGTACACGACGTGCACAAATCTTTTCCACAACATACTCTGCCTCCTCATCAGAAGAGCCACTGCCAGAAGCATCAGTTTCATTTTTCTTTGATTTCATTTTGAAAAGGAAGTTTTAAAAAATTCACGTACGGGAGAAAAAAATAGGCGACGAGATCTGTGGATATGCTGTGTTAATTATTCGCTGATTCTGTTTTTTCGACGTTCAAACAAAATGACAAGCCAGCAGCCGGTGTTTGTGGTAAATGAGCGTTGTTTTATTATCGGAGAGAGGGAGGGAGAGAAAAAAAACGATGGTAAGAGAATGCAAAAAAAAAAAAGAATTCTATGGAAGCAACAAGAAAAACACTCGGAAAGTGGGTTTCTTCTGCCACGGAATTGTTTATTTTCTAAACACAAGTCACTTACTTTTAACTAAATTCACTTTTTATTAGTATTAAAAGTATAAAATTATTCGTTATTAAATCTGCTTTTTTGTTCTTTGAGAATTTGTGAGACGCCGTAGCTAACAAACCGACGCGTGCAGTGACTGATTTTCGAATGTATTGACTTTTATTCTACATTGCCCATATTATTTTGCACACAGGGTTGTGTCTGCTGACATCTGGGAGTCAGGGTATTGCCAGCATGGAAAAATGTAAAATGCTGTAAAGCAGGTAGAAACACCATAATTAAAAGCGTTCCGCTGCCATTTGTTGTTTGAATTATGAATGGGAATTTGTACAATATGAAGGAAATTCAAAGATCAAAATCTATATTAAATTCACGTATGTCATAATTACTTATATTATCGGGATTTATTTGACATGAATGTTCAAATGAATAGACGTAGATAAGTGTAGTAGTAAAGTGATCATATTTTAAACTAGGGAGCTACGATTACAAGTAAAGCATTCTTTACATATTCAGAGCATTGCCATTATATTCCTCCACTACCATTTATCATCAACTGTGAACCCCCTTAGAACCATTTCTGTACAGTATTCACTCAATTATGTAGATAATTATTTAACATTACACTGGAGTTTTTTTACCTACCGCAACATGTAGTTGTTGTTGTTGCATGTAAGGATGTAAAACTCTTTAGAACCCATGCTGTTTGTAACTGGAAATACTTGACCAAATCAGAAAAATGTGTTAAGGAGGAGGATTAGTATTTGTGCGTTTGTTTTTCTTCAGATTAGGTAAAACTATGAAATAGTTGCGATGCTCATTAAAGTACCGTTTTAATAAATACAAAAGTAGTTTCTTATAGATCCGGAGATTCTTAAAAGTACAGTTGTGCTACAATTTAATAGGAATGGAAAATTTTGGTCATTCAATTTTGTAATATTACGATTATGCACTCAGGTTTTGTTAGCTACGTAATATGTTTATATGGTATTGAAGGCCTTTTATTACAGAAATGAATAATAAATAAATAAGGATATATAATTTTGTTTCGAATGTTTATTTCTACTAGTCCTGGTTTTAATATAGCCCTTATATAACGATACCCCCAATTTTCGATATTTATGACACGATCTTCAGATCAATTGGCTAGTAAACTATTCTACCCAAAAATACCATAATTGATAATGATCCTAAACATACCAACAAACTCGCAAAGGATTGATTTGTATTGGAAAGGATTGACGTAGTGCCATGGCCTGAGCAGTCACCGGATCTTAATCCGATAGAAAAATTTTTGGCAGATGTGTGGCCAATATCAAAGCAACAACAAAGGCCGAAATATGGTATGTAGTTCATGCAACATGGGCCACAGATGCCAGAACAGCGATGCAAAGACCTTATATACGTACCGCTGCGAGGCTGTAATTAAAAATAAGTGATTTACTTAGCTGGCTTGTGACAGAACTTTCGTTCCGTAATCCGAGCTTAATAAGGATTTCCAGGCGCGTGGGTCTTGGGCGCATCTCCGCAAGTTTGAAAGACCACGATCCAAGATTTTGTCTTCTACTTGATCGAATCCATAAGATACGTGGCATTCCCCTTCTGCTAGTTCGCTTTTATATGCCTTTTGAGTCTAACAATGCCGATGTCCGAAAATAACTGGTACAACTCATCGTTCATTCGACGGCGATATTCACCGTCAACGCAGATCAGCCCATAGATCTTTCGGAGAATTTTTCTCTCAAACACTCCAGAGCTGCCTCATCGGCTTGCGTAATTACCCATGCTTCAGATATAAATAGCGTCTTGTAGTGTGTGAGTTTGGTCTGGCTGGAGGTGGCCTTGTTTCTACTTAGACTATAGTAACATTTATTGGCCAACACTATCCTTCTCTGAATTTCAAAACTGATGCCATTAGTTTGATTTATGGCGGTATGTACAAAGGTATATGAAATGTTTGACTACCTCGAAGCTTTAGTTCTCAAGTTCCACAGTTGGTCCGAGTCTACTGGTATGTACAAAGGTATATGAAATCTTTGACTACCTCGAAGCTTTAGTTCTCAAGTTCCACAGTTGGTCCGAGTCTACTGGGCGTTGATACCAACAGCTTGGTCTTCTCGCCGTTTAAAGGGCCCTGAGAGGTCCTTTCCGATTTTATGCTCCTGACCAGCATCTGATCACCAGTCTTGAGTAGTTCGGCTGGTAACCCACCGGCTCCTGCTCCTTTAGTACTCTTCAGTCGATTGAAGGCTATTCTGACCTCATCTTGGCTAGGTGGTATACACATTATATAGTCATATCGTATTGGTTCTGGGGTATCTTCTTCAACATACCACAAGCTTTTCAAAATGGTCCTTCCAGATCCTCAACATGATGTGTGTATCTGTCACCAGGTTTACTTCTTAACACTAGAAAGACGGGAATTTTGTATATACCTATATTGTCTAAAATCGGTCAAAATGACTTCATTCTGAAAAATTTTTTATTGTGTAAAGAAAATTTTTTAAACTATTTTTTTAATATTTGTTACATTATTTACAATCATACAAAACGTTGTTATTATTTGTTTTCGGTGGTAGGGCTCTCGGGTTTCCCCTTTTGAAAAATAAGAGCGCGGACAAAACGTTCGAAAAAAGAGAAAGACTTTACTCTAAGAGTGAAATCGACTGGAAATATAAAATTAATTTTTCCCGATTTGTGTGTTCGTATGTGTTTCTAGAGTAGCAAACGGGTTTCGATGTTGTTGTACCGATCTGGTCATATAAGAAATTTACTTTATACAGTAATAAAAGTAGTTTGATTATTTAATATTTCAAAAAGGTCAAAATGACCGCTTTTAGGCTATTTAGGTATAGCACATGTGAATACGGGGAATGAAAGAGGGGAGGAAGCAGCTACTATGATTAATAAACGTAGTTCTATGTGGTAGAAAAAGTCACCAAATTTTAAAAAGCTGAGTCATAATATACACAATTGTTTTTGTACTTGAAATTTAAAAACCGTCAAAATGACTGCTCTCGGCAATCTAGTGTTAATCTCTATAGGAAGACGTTGCTGCACCAAAGCCTTCGGTTTAATGTTTTACTCGTTGATAAAATTTCATTCTGACTCCTGTAAAACTCCATTTGCTCATGATAACGTTTTTCTTGTCCTTTTTTCTGAAAATTCGTTGACATTAGACTTGAGAAAAAACAGCTGATCCCTTTTAAATCTATTACTGACAAATCGATCCTGATAATAATGAATGACAACAGGACACATTTTTGTTTTCTAATGATGTGATTTTATTATTATTTTGTTTTATTTAAATTTATTTTGCACCAATATATATTTGTGTATGTGTTTTTATGTTCCGTCTATTTAAATGCTTAAAATTCTTACTAAATGGAATTTTATTTTTTTGTACACCAATTCAATGATTTTTGTTTGTCACTTATAATATCTATAGAACAAAATTTTGTGTGTTTCAATTCAAATTTTTGTTCGTGAATTTTATATAATAATAGATTACATTACATACACACTATTTTTTATTATATATATGAATTCTTAAAATTATATAAACTATGCGTGTTACTTAGTAATACATATGTATATATATTTAGTTTTTTTTTCATTTATTTATCGTTATTATTTTAAATATATTTTAATACATTTATAAGTATGGCCCCGCTATTCCACAAGTTTTATTTTGGATCTTTTTGATTTTCAAAATTGTTGCTGTTGGTTGTTGTTATTTATTTATTTATTTTACTTTTATTGAAAAGTTTAGAACTTTTTAATAAAATATTTTTTGTTGGCTGCTTTTTTGAATTGCATTACAAGTTAAAGGAGGTTCTGTTAAATAAATACTTTGGATTTTTAAACTTCGACATTTGGTAGGAAAACCTTTCACCAAATTCCATTTCAATATCTAAACATTCTATCGATGTATGTATCTTAAATATGTGACAGTACATAAATGGACCTAGTAGAGAGTATATATATGGGTGCTACTATTAAGGTCCACTGTCAGCAGGAGTGCATTTTAAAGGACTATTTGACTTTTATTCTCAGTGGCAGTTACATATCATCCGATATATGGCGATGGTTGTAGACTATGTCTCGTAGGTAAAGAATGGTAGTTCCAAAAATTGGGAAATTGAAGACAAATACCTCAAATTGATGGCTGAATTAATAGTGGTGCTTACAAAAATATGGAGCTTTTGATCTTGGTTGAAAAATGAATTACGAAGAACGTAGAAAGATAAATTCATCATAGGTCAAGTGTTTTAGCTATGTCGTGATGAACTTTCACGCTCATCTTTTTGTGCCCATTGGAGGTTATTTTTCTGAATTTGAGATGAATAAGGAATATTATTTAAAATATATCCTCCTTCTAGAGATCTTGTGCGTTTTGTTAACCATATTTTCTTGAGTTGTAAACTAAATACCGAAAAACGAGATTTTAAACCTCCAAATATTTGATACAAATTTCGTTCATAACAATTTATATATGGTCCCTTTTTTTAATAAATATGAATAAATTGCAGATTATGGTGAACTTTCGGTTACCATAAATATACACTAGAGCCCCGACTTGCGTCATCCCGATTTGTATCATTTCAAGTTGCGTCGCTTTCAAAAACCAGAAAATTCGATTTGCGTCGTTGCAATTTCAAGTTGTGTCGGTCCGAGTTACATTGTGGATTACTATTTTTTTTTTTTGCATTTGCAGTGCCTGATTTAGCATTTTTTTGTCGTTTAGCATTTTTACAACTTCAGTGCATTTTGTATATGTATAGAAAAAGGTGATACGATTTGCGTCGTTTTGAGTCCCCATTAATTATCCGGTCCCCATTAACGACGCAAGTCAGGGGGGTTACTCTGTATTGCGTTGCGAAAGCAAGTGCGACGCGAAAGTTAAATGCGTTAAGATTACAATTTGGTACTCTGTAACGCTCACGCAAACTAAATCGAAAATAGGGCAACACTGTCGCCACAATGTAAACAATAACGAATAATGACAAAAGGGAACGTCAAAAAATTGTAAATGAAAACATATTTTTGTGTGGTACGAGTATTTTTTAAACAAAAATGATGAACGAATTAAAAAAAAATTATGAGATTGATCTAATATACTCTCCCTAAGTGACCACGGGTATGAAAATAGAAGTACGAATTAAATATTTAATTTGTTTTCAAATATTTAATTTTTATATATTTATACAAAATGTTCGTCTCAATAAAGATTCGTTTGTGTATTTATTAAACGCTCGTCGTTCCAAATAGATCCACAACAATTCCAACTCCAATAAAAGAGGCCGCTGCTTTGAAATTGCAAGGTGGCTATCAACACAAATCAGTAAATATGCACACATAGTTTCACATTTTATATAAAAAATATAATACATTACTTTTTCCAACCACCGACATCTTTTACAGGAGGTCAATTTGAATTGAGGTCATCAGACAGTTTTGTCCACAAATTGTTAGCGCGTTGTTTAACATTTGAACTCTGCAACTGTCCCTTTGCCAAATCACTGTGTTGCCCCATAAAATTTACTGAAGTTAGGAACTGACGTTGCTGAGTCTGCAACTGTGACTTTTTTGCCTTTACTTACAATAATTTACAATTTATATATAAATAAAACCTTTAATTGAGCTTACTTATATGTTTCGCTTCCTTTGCCTTTGGTATTTTGTTAACGCAAGATATTTGCGCTTAACGAACGAGTTTGACATGCGTTTTCGTATTACAGAGTGCGGTGATGCCACATTTGCGCAAAGTAGATGCGAAAGGAGATACGAAAACGAATAAGAGAGTACCAATTACGCGATGCGTTACAATTTTTCTCACGCATCGCAATACACAGTAACCCCCCAGGGCTCTAGTGTATCTCCCTATGCCAAATACATAATAAAATGTATTCGCGATAAACAGATCCGGATCAAGTAAATAATTTAACCTAATTTTAAGATACCAAACCCAGGGGGGTTAATCTGTATGTATGTCAAACTCGTTCGTTAAACGCAAATATCTATAATAACATATAGCAAACGCAAAGGAAGCGAAATATGAAAGTAAGCTCAATTAAAGGTTTCATTTATATCTAAATGGTTAATTATTTTATGGAAACACCAAAAAAGTTACAGATTAAACAATGTCAGTTCTATTTACTGACATTTACATATTTACAATATTTACAGGTTTGGCCTGCCCCAATCACTCACGAATTACAAACGTATGGAAAAAGCCCCTTTTTATTTCAATTTCATTTTCCGAAGTTACCTCAAATTGTATGTGCTTGGAACAAAGTATCCGCTCAATCACCTCGCAAACCTATTTTAAGCAAAACGACATAGATTGCTATGATAATCCTAAGATGGTCTTGGCCGATTTGGTGTGGATAACCACCTTGTCCAAAGAATGGCCAAAGCAATGGCCACTTTTATTGGAGTTGGAGTTGTGGATCCATTTGGAACGACGAGGTCGTTTTTAATTGCGTTTAATATATATTTGTATATCTTTATCTTTTTTGAGACGAAAGTTTTGTATAAATCTTTAAAAATTAAATATTGGAAAACATTTGTCACATAATTCGTACTTCTATTTTTATACCCACCGAATCCATAATTATTAATTAAAAAACAAAAAATACTCGTGCCGCACAAAAATATGTTTTAATTTACAATTTGTTGACGTTTCCTTTTGTCATTCTTCGTTATTGTTTACCAGTGGTGCCAAGTGTTGCCTTATTTTCGATTTAATTTAGGGATGCGTTTGTGATTCAGAGTACTAAATTGTACTCTTAACGCATTTAGCTTTTACATCGCACTTGCTTTCGCAACGCAATACAGAGAACTCCCTGATTTTCAGCACCAAAATCCGATTTTTTATACCGGTTTAAATCAACCGATTAAATTTTAGGCATGTATATAGTAGCCTTCGAGTATATTATGTTTACAAGCCTACAGATTTATATATGGCCCCTTTGGATTTAATCCCATGCGAGGTACATAAATTTACTGAAATTTAAGATTTAAAAGCATTCAATTTTCCAAACCCCACCAAAAACATTAAGCAAAATAAACTAAATAAAATAAAGACAAAATTAAATATTCTTAAAAAATCCAAAAAATTTTAATATAGAACCAAAAAACTTTAACTTGTAAGTTGTGTGCAATTGTGTAAAAATATGCTTATTTTTGTATTCTTTTTTTGTTTGTTTCATTGTTTTTATGTTTTGTTTTTAAATTAAACTATACACTAAAAAATAAGATTAGATAATAAAGGTATGCATGTGTGTGTTTGTTTCAATTGTTTGTATATATAGTTAGGTATTTGTTTTTGATTTAGATATATAAACTAAACACTAAATTTGTTTTTTTTTTTTATTTAATATGTAAATACACATTTTTATAATTAATTACTTGTTTTTTGTATTTTATATAAGATAAATGACTATAATGCTACTCATTTTTTCTGTGTGTGTTTATATATGTGTTTGCCAAAAATAAAAAATAAAATTAAGAAAAAGAAAACTATAAATAATAGAAACAAAATGTCTTAACAACTAATTATTTAAGGACAAAAGAAAACAAAATAATTTTAAATGTTAAAACTATAATAATTTGGGGGGAAGGAGAGGTGTGGGGGATTATAACCATAAACTTAACAACATAAAAAATAATATAAACCCAGTGTGGAACATAACAATAATAATAAAAAATATGTTGCAAATAAAATATTATATATGTATGTATATATGGTTTCATAATCCTGATTTGTTTTCCTTATTTTGTTGTTTTGTAAAAATAATTTTTAGGGGTTTCCAGCAAATTTAGTTTTCCATATAATTTTTGTTTTTTAATTCATAAATTTGCCAACAATTTGTTTTTTAAATTTTGTATATATATTTTTGTTATAGTTGAACATCACAGTATTTTTTATTTATTCAATTAGTTTTTATTAATTTAGTTTTTTATTTAAATTAAAATTAATTTGTTTTTATGATTTTGCTGCCCCTTGCTAATTTTTTGTATTTATATTATGGAATTGTTTTACTTTAAAAAAATTTAATTTAAAACAGAACTTAATTTTATGTATGTAAATTATTAAAATAATAGTATTTAAAAGTTAGTAACAAACAATTTATTATAACAATTAAAACAAAATAAACTATATATTTAAAATGGTGTTCATTTAGGAAAGAAAAATAAACAACAAAGATTATAAAATTAATTTTAAAATTATAATCTAATATTAAAATTAATTAATAATTATTAGCATTTAATATAAAAAAAGTTTTTTTTTGTATATATATATACAGCACGTACCTAATTTATTAGACAAATTTTTACAATAAAAAAATGTCAAATTTTTGTTTTAATAAATTTTATATAAAGGGCTTGAAACCAACAAATTATTTAATATCGATGAGAACAATTAATTTGAAGTGGAAAATAACAATTTTCCAAACGGAACATTTTTATTTCAGTTAATTAATTTTATTAAAAAAAAATGAAATTTCTCTAATTCTCAAAAATGTATGATAAATGCAGTTATACATAAAATGTAATTTATTCTTTTCGGATATAATTTTTTCAAGAAGATTGTAAGAAAACAATTTTTGTGTTTTAAATTTGTGTTTTTGAAAATTAAAATTAGTTTTTCTTGAAATTAAAGGGGTACTTTTCAGTAAAAAAAATCAAAAACATTAAACAAAAACGTTTCATATTTCAATTTTGGAAAAATTAAAAAAATATTTTTTCTTTTTGAATAGAACGTGTGTTTGTACTGTATATATATTGTTATACATAAATATGTATATATACTCTTATATATGTATATTTTTTATATATAAGAATTTAATTCCTGCTGATAACTTGACCAGTTTTGGCATTAACTAATATAGTTTTATGGCTTGTAGTTGTCGACTGTTGTTGTTGTTGGTCATCAGATGTTGAGTTGTTGTTATTGTTGTTGCTGGTGGTGTTGGTTGGCATTACATTTCCACTTTGGCGACTAATGCGTCTTCTTAGACGATCACTAATATTTTGGTTATTGGAAGAGCTATTATTCTGCTGCTGCTGTGATTGTTGTTCTGTTTCGTTGTTGTTGTTATTATTTTCCTTTTTAATACTCAAACAGCCATCATTTTTATATAAAATAATTTTAGCACATTTTTGGGATTTATTCTCCTCCGGTTTCGTTGATGTATTTGCCTCATTATTGTTATTACCGCTGTTGTTATTAGCGGTGGTGGTGGCAGATTGTTTCAAATTTTCATTAATACGATCTTCATCATTGTTGTTATTCGATTGCACCACCTCCTTTTTGATATTCATTTCCAAATGATTTTCTTCCCCGGCTGCCTCATCCGCGCCTTCGTTCTCCTCTGCCGTCAATGGCTGTTCCATACTCAATTCCAATTTATCATAGCTGGTAAAGAATGCAACATCTTTCAGTTTCTCCATGCTATTGAAATGTATGCGTGTATGTTCATCAATGTGATCCTGTTCATCAGCGGTGTAATCGCAGTGTTCACAGGTGTAGGCCAAATGCTGCTGTGAAACCGAAATATGCTGTTGGATATGGGTTTTAAACTCCGAACTCAACGTGCTCTCAAATGGACAATGTTGACATTTTTCCACATTTTCAGGTGCTGGTGAGGGGGAATGATTTTCCTGTCGGTTGGTTTTCTCCGACACATGTTCCATCATGTCACTGTTAGCCGGTGAAACAGAGGCCAAATCCTCCACATCTTTTGTGGCCACTTCTTGGACATTTGTCGTGGAATTTTGTTTCGATTCCAATTGTTTCTTAAGCAAGGAATTGCCGACTTCAAAACCGCCATTCGGCGAACTTGATGTAATGCTGGAATTTTGACCACCCATTTTCATGATGTGACCCTCATTCAGATCCTGATCCACCACCCATATGGTTTCATGTTTCATATTATTGCGCGTTGCTGTGATGTGCATTAATTTCGGTGCCCGATACACGGTATCATCTTTACAATTTTTATACAGCTCATTGCATTTCTCTTGATACTGACTGGTGTGGACATAACGATGAGCCTGAACCAAGGTCTCGTGGGCCGCCCTATAATCACAATATTCACATTGATATTTACGTGAATCATCTGAACTGCCGTGATAGGGTTCATGTTGCCTCAAGTGGTCATCAAGATCAGTTTTTGCTGTTTGCGGATCATTGTGTTTCTGGGCATAACGGGCGGGACATTTATTGCAATAATAAATTAAACGATATTGATATTCGGGTGGTAAATGTTGATTAGATGCGGAATTGGCATTGGCTACGGAATTTGTTCCGGCTGTTGTTGAACGTTGAGCTGGAGAATTTAGACTGGCTATGTTGTGTTTAATACCCGACAAATCAATGGCCAAGGGAGAATCCTGGAAGAAGGAGAGGAAAACATGAAAATGAATTTAAGATAAAAATATTAAATTTCAGAAAAAGGAAATTAAAAATTCGCAACGTAAAACGAGAGTGTTCTATATTAGGAAAACATAGTCGAGGGTGAAAGACGAGTTTTAGAAAATTCGCTTTTTGTCTCAGACCAAAAATTAAATTTTTACATTTTCGACTTTCGCCTTTGTCTAAAAGTCTACTTTTCGATCTTTCGATTTCGTCAAACCCCGTACTGCAAGAATCTACTAATTCTTACTAATTTCTTCATTCTAGAAGATTCTGGAACAGACCATTTGTCTGAATTGGCTGAATATGAATTGTTGTCAACAGATAAAATAAAGTTTTGGAATGCTTATTTTTAGGGCCATCTGGGCTTTGTGGTAATAAACCAAGTAATTATGATGAAAAACTTTGTGACTCAAAAGTCGATTTAGACTTTTAGATATTTCATTAAAAAAAGTCGAAAGTCGATTTCCTTATCCCTATTCTATATTAACAATAATGTCGGGAAAGACCTGATTATTGGGCAGGACCTTTATATGAGAACATGGACATATATTGACAATTTTCTGCGTAATGTTTACCCTCTAAGAACCCAGGCTTCTAAATTTATTTGAACCCCCTTTCGCTTACCTGTTGATTTTTAGCAGCTGCTGCCATTTTAAGGGCCAAACTGAAATCCATATTTAAAGCTGCTGATGATGCAGCAGCAAATGCCTGTTGTTGCTGCTGATGATGCTGTTGTTGTTGTTGGGGCAACATTTGATGGACACTGCGCATATGTGAACTCAAATGTTGTTTCTTGGCACAGACAAAGGTACACAAATGACACTCGTATTGGGTGGGCTTATGCAGCGAGATGTGATAATTCATCTGGGACTTGCTATCACAAATGTATGTGCAGAGGGGGCATTTTTGTTGTTTTGATTTGTTGTTGTTGCCACTGGGTGTTGTTGGAACACTCAATGGGATATTAATATTGCCATTATTATTGTTGTTGTTATTGGCTTCCAAGAGTTGAGCCAAATTGGAATTTTGACCGTTCAATAGCCCGAAATTCTGTTGTTGTTGTTGTTTATTGGCGTTGGAGGCGGACGACGAGGATGAAACTCGTGTTATTTCAATTTGATCATTCTTTTGTAATTGTTGTTGTAGCAATAACTCCTCAGCCATGTTGGTAATGTTGGCCAGGGTGGCATTATGATTACCATTTTGGGCAGCAGCTGCTTTATATATTTCGGCCAAATAGGCTGCAGCAGCCGCATGTAAATCTTGTGAGGCCCCAGCACCGGATATCAGGGGTAGTGGGAAATTCAATAACGATTGTGGAGTTTCAGATTTTGGCACAAGCATTTTGCTAGTGTTGTCCATAAGTACATTGTTGTTGTTGGTGCTGTTCGAGTTGTTGTTATTGTTATTATTGTTTTGTTGTTGTAAGGCCTTTAAGGTTAAACTGTATTGGCCATTGTTAAGATTGTTGTTATTGCTTGGCTGTTGTTGTTGTTGCGGATCATTGATGGTGGCTCCATTGACCAAGGGTTTATACACGGGAGCCATGTGACGTTCACCGGTTGCTGCACGATCAAGGGTTTCGATGTTGATGACGCCAGCGTGTTTCAATCGACAATGTCGCTGTAATTGGAAAAATGGAAGTTGTTAAATGTTATGAATAAATTATATTATAAATAAATACATATTTAATAAACACAAACACCACACCAACACCATTATGAAACACACATACCAGTATAAACAAATGAAAATAAGTAAATTAATACCAAAGATAAATAACATGATACCAAACACCACAATTATTTGTATGATATTAAATTATGCGAAACTATATTTGTATTTAGAAAATATGTAATTCAAGTTGTTCCAAGTTTTGTATGAAACATTTTTAGAATTAAATTTTAAAAACTATAAATTATTTTCTTGTTTCTAAGGTTTTAGAAGAGGCTATTAAAACTTACAATATTAAAAATTTGATGAACAATTAAATTCTTCAATATTTAAAATTTATAATGAATTTCAAATAAAGCTTTTTTACACATTACCGAATTCATTAGAAAAAAAAGAAAAAACTTACGATTTGATGGTCAACAACATCCTAATAAATATTCCCAAAATAGAGAATGATACATATAAACATTTTAAATTAAAAAATGTCTAAAACTAGAAAATAAAATTTAACCATTTTCGGGACATTTTTTTCAATATGTATTAATAAAGTTTTCGTCTGTATTGAATTTTAGAGAATTATCATATTATCCCTATGCATTTAATTATTTTCCCAAAGATAAACTGGTACTAATATTAAAATAGATATACGAGGTCCTCTAAAATATGAAAATGGGTTATATCATGTCCACACAAAAACGCTTTGGACATGATCTGCAACATATTAGGGATATATGTCCATGTCCAGATCATGTTCATATTTCACGGACCTTTAACTTCCAGCTCAATTTAAAATTGCTATTTGGTTCCCCATAAATGATTTTAAGTGGAGTCCCATTTTAAAATATCTTCAATCTCCCACAACAACCATTCACACAATTACTTTAAAAATCATTCATCACACACACGCACATACACTCACAATTTAAAATAAATCGGGATGGGGATTTTTTGGGTTTTAGAAATATACCTGTATGACATGCTTCCAATTCGATACTTGATGACAATGACCACAACGATATGGCGATGGATCACGCCTATCGCCTGATGTTGTTTCGTGCGTTAATAGATTATTATTGTTGTTGTTGTTACCGTTACCACCATTACCATTATTATTGTTGTTGTTGTTATGATGAGAATTATTATTGTTGTTGTTTGAACCATTACCAGAGGACATATGACCCAAATTATTATTACTAGCATTATTACTATTATTGTTGTTATTATTATTATTACTGTTACATTGGGAAGAGGATGAGGAGGTATGATTTTGTATAGAAGTAGCTGAGGAGGTGGAGGAAGAATTTTGATTTTGTTTTATTGTTTGATTCGGATTGGACGACTTGAATGATAATGATGATTTTATTCCAACATGATGATCAGAAGAATATGAAGCATAACCCATAACCTTCATCATTAGATCTTGTAGACCATCGCCAAGATCGCAACCACCACCCGACGACGACATGACACTCGAGTCATTTTCCCCGACGTGACCATCACCAAAATGTTTATTATTTCCCAATGAGGAAGAAAATGAGGCTGCGAGTAATGCCGGTGGTTGGATTGGAGACAATGGCCTTGCCGCCGTTTGTGTTAGATTGAAAGTACATGGAGAAGATATAGGAGTACTAGTAGTAGTAGTTACAATTGCTTGTGGTGAAGGAGGAGGTGGAATTGCTGTCGCAGATGTTGCCATTATGCCAGACTTGTTTGTGTGAGTTGTTGCCGGTGTTGTAGTTGTTGTTTTAGGTGAACCCATAACCATTGTATTGTCATTTAGACCACCATCGATATTGACGGTGGTGTTATTGGTCTGCCTGACACCTCTAGGCGATGTTAATAGATTTTGCAATGAAGATGACGATGAGGGACTTGTTGTTGCCGTCGCCGACCCATAACCACAATTTGACGACGTCGCTTGTACATGTTCTTGTTGTTGCTGTTGTGAATTGTGTTGAAGCGCCTTAACTAGTGTTAATTGATTTGGCGACGTCATAGTGTTTTCGGCACTTGCCTGGTCATTTAGAATCGCTTTCTGCTCACCGTGCTCAATGATATTAGCGGCAGCAGCATTTAATTGTGATGCCTTAAGGGGGCTCTTGCCAGCTAGAGCCAATGCCAGGCCGCTTAGCGGTGAATTGGTCGATTGATCCAGTAGACCGGCTGCAACCAGATTCGTTAATTGGGCCTGGGCACTAGCCGACGAGTTGTTGGGCTGTTGTGTCAGGCACATGGCAGCCAATACTTTGTTCATATACAAATTGGAATTTACCGATACTTGTAGGGGTCCCGTGGCCTGTAATTGGCCGGATTTGTTGGGTGATGTTGTAGCAGTGGCTGTGACAATTGGCGCGTTTGGATCGGGGAAGTGAACTTTGACATGAGCCAAAACAGCATCACGATTCATGTGTCTGCGAAGAGAGAGCGAGAGAGAAGATATTACGTTGGATACTGCAGATTACCAATGGAAACTAAAAATACCCACCTAAAATTACATTTACGACATTTATAATTCTTCTCATTGCTATCCGGTCTCACTTCCAAAATGATTTCATCACTTGGCTTGAAGGGAGCCGCTGATGTTTGTTGACTCTTCTTGACAGCCGATATGGTAACCGAGGGTGTAATCAATGTGGCATTTTCATGATCTCCACTGCTAGCCTGTTGTCCCTTCTGGTGCTGTTGTTGGGCCATGGCAGCATTCATCATTGAGGCCAGGAGTGGCAAACGAATAAAGTTATCGGCCATGTTATCTTCATTAACACCACCCATCGAGTTCTTCGATGGTATTGGTTCCAATGTAATATCCTCCCTGACACCATTCAAAATATTATTCAAAGACGTCGAACCGGAAGAGGCAACAGATCCCTGATGCTGTTGCTGCTTTTGATTGTAATCATTAATGAAAGCCAATGAGGCCACCTGATTCGGTGTCATTTCGCCAGATTTCATTAGCTTGGGATCACCATCCTCCTCGGTCACCTTCATCAATGTGATGTATTTGTTGTATTTGGTGTAATTGCGCCTTCCCGTCTCATCATTCATCAGGACACGGGCATTTTTATGGCTAGGATCACGAATGGTCTTTAGGCGTATATGCTTGGTAATGTCCCAACGCCAATTCGAACGATACGAACAGAGAGAACATTCGAACGGTTTCTTATTCAGATGACCGACAATGTGAACATGGAAGCGGGATGCCGTCGATGCCCAAAAAGAACAATGCGGACATTTGTAGACCTTTTTCAACGACGAGTTGGCTGCCTCTTCTTCGGGTGTCATCTTTTTGGTTACCTGGAAACAGTGAAAGTTTCAAATTTCATTTGGCACAGTGGGAAATATTTAGGATTTGGGGATATATAGCAATACTTCATGATTTAAAAAAACTGATTTAAGTTTTGAATTTAATTAATTTTTTTATTATGGAAATTAAAAAAAAATAATCGAAAAAAAAACTACAACTTACCTCCCCATATCCTGGTGCTGTCTCAACACCATAATAACTATTCTCATCATTATTGGCACTTAGTATACCCGCTCCAATTCCAGAACCCCCATGCCCACCATTATTTATATTGGCATTTTGATGCATTCCACGCGCTCCATCGAAACTTTGCGAACCCTCCGAACCTTGATTGCGAGGTAATTTATTCCAAACAAATACCCGATTTTCCATCGGATGGTGTTGCTGTCCACTGCCATCGCCCATCATTAGCCGACTACCAACACTACTCTCACCCGACAATGAATCACCACAACGACTATTGGCCTCTGAACAGATTTTCAAATGATTCAACAGATCCGCTGAAGATTTACAACGATGGCGACAATGTTGACAGCGTGTTGAACCCGTGACACTTAAATTAAGGGCGGACTGTGACTGTTTGTCACACTCATCATCTTCATTGAAATCGATTTCTAAACGACCCTCTTCACCATCCTCATCGTGATCTTCGTCATCCAAATCGATATCATCATGACCATAGGTACAGGATTTGCGATGTATAATCGACTCGGACAAGCATTTGGCCATGTGACCACATGGACAAATGAGGTTTTCATTTGTGGTATTGGAAAATTTGATTTTATCGAAAAATGAGCCACCGGATTTACGGGCCAATAGGCTTTTACCGCTGGCAGCCGAGGAAGAGGCTATGGTGGTGGTTGGTGACAATTGTGAAGCAGGTGCAGCTCCCACAGCAGAATCCGGCTTTTCCAAGGGTTGCAACATTTCGGAAATTTGTTTTTCATTAAAATATCGACCATTACCACCGGTTGCCATATCCGAACTGAGATTCAAAATATTCTCTCCTTCCTTTGAAATGGGTATGAGATTGGGTAAAGGTTTTTTGGCTTTTGTGCCGGGTAAAGATTGATTGTGCACCGATGATGTATCGGAAGAACCACCCTTTTGTGATAAATCTGTGGGTTCATCTTCTTCATAACGGAAACGTTTCGATTCATACATTCCTTCGGCGGGGCCGGCTGTCATCAGCATTTCATCATACTCATCCATGTTGTTGTTATTGAAATGGTCTTCCATCATTTCAGCGGAGTCACTGAAGAAATCTTCACTCAGGTCGGTACCACCTACCTTGTTGCGTCTACGGGCCAAAGTCATGCCGGCTGCGTGACCCACCGGCGGCACGTGATGATTCATTTCATGTACCGTCAGCGATTGTTTGATGTCGGCTGTGAAGTCACAGGCAGCACAGCGGAATGGTCCCGCACCACCATGATTTTTCATATGGCGATCCAAATTCCATTTGTAGGGTGTGCGAAAATCGCACGTCACGCACTTGATCATGGGCATGGAGTGGTATTTGACATGCTTGCTAAAGCGGGCCTTAATGTGGGTCACATAGGAGCACTTCTCGCAGCGATAGAATTTGGCATCACAGTGATCTTCGATTTCATGTTCGAGCAGATTGTTGCGATACAGGGTGGTGAAGTCACAAAGACTACATTTCAGGAGCCGGTTGTTGGAGGGTTCATCGGAGGGTAACATAACACTGAGGGGTGTGGTACTGCCACTGGTGCTTTGTCCGGCTGGTGGCGGAGACGAGTTACTGCCCGACGGAGATGGTGTCAACTCATAACTGAGCCTTTGTGGGGGAATTTGAATTTTCGCTTCTTGTTGGGCGTTGTTGTTGTTGTTGCTGGTGGAGGTGGTCGACGAGGAGGGGTTGTAATCATAGCATTTTTGTTGTGCGTGTGAATTTGTATAATTTGCATCATCAGATGCCTCTTTGATGGGTGCTTGTGGTGCTGGTGGCGGTGATGTGGATTCTCGTCTTTCATAAGTGGAATGCTCGGTTTTGCGGAGGGCATCTTTTTCGGCCAAATCACGTTGGGCCCGTAGCTGTTGTTCATAGGCAGCAATAAAGGCATTGGCTGCCGATATGCTTAGCTGTTGTGATTTTTGTTGTTCTTCCTGTTGTTGTTTGAATAGATCCAAATCGCGATTAAGTTTATGTTCCATGTCGACTTGGAGCTGAAAGAAGAGAGAAATTGGAGTCAAGTTTTTGATAAATGAAGTTTTTTTCGTCGAGATCTCTTACCTGTTCCGCATTGAATGCCTCGAGATTCATTAGCTTCATAGCGCCCGTTTGTGGCATATTTTCCTCCAGTTTACGCTTTCGCTCACGATTCATGCCACGCTTACCACGTGCCTGGCCATGACCACTTGTCACTCCCTCCGTGCAGCCATGCACCATTTTCATGTGCCGCACCAACTTCTGATAGTGCCGGGAGGCATACAGGCACAATTTACATTTATTGATGACTATTTTCTCACCGTGCACATCACGCAAGTGGGTCAGGTGATAGCGAGGATTTTGTGTGAAATAGGTGCAGTAGCTGCAGCTATAGTTACGCTTGATTTTGCACTGCGGCAGGCCTTCTTCTTTTAGTTCCATGGCGGCATTTTGTTGGGCCTGTTGCTGTTGTTGTTGTTGTGCCTGCTGCAGTTGTTGGTGATGTTGTTGCATTAATTGTTGGGCCGCTTCTTGGGAACGTTTCAGACATTCAATTTGTTCCATTATCAGGCTGTTGGATATGGAGGGATTTACTTGTAGGCCACCAACACCATTGGCAGCGGAACTTCCATTGTTATTGTTTGCTGATGTTGTTGTTGAGGTATTCATATTGTTTAGAATTTCTGGTCCAGTTGAGTTGTGTTGTTGGTCCGCATATAATTGATTGCCACTGACTACACTGCGTACGATTAGGGTGTCGCCAGATCTTTGAACCATGGAAGGCAATTCCATTGCGTGTCAAAACATAGGGGAAAGAATGGATGAAGAAAAATCAAAAACGATTTTTATTCGTTTTGTGCGGTTATATTGGAGCCGTTGTTTTTTTTTTTTTTTTTTGATCCGCTTACTTGGGGATGTATAGAAAAATTATCTGCAATGATATAAGAGGTAGTTGAGGATTGTGCTTAGTTTTCAGAATAGTTTTTTGTTTTTAATTTGAAAGTAAAAGAAATGATAATAAATTTTCCAAAGTTGTCTTTCACTTTCTTTTAAAAATTTCTTGGATTGGTTTTACCAAAGTGAACTTCGATAAGTTAATGAAATGGAAGTTCTGATTTTGAGGAACATAATTTTACACATTAGAAAAATTGTAAGTTGTAATATATAGAAGAATATATGGAAAGTTGGTCCTGGAGCATTACAAGTGAATATTCCAATTCAAATCAAATTAAAAAAAACACATAAATTTTCCACGCCATTTACCAAGAAAAAACTTCCTCCCGCCCCTAATTATTCAATTTTATTTTTTGGAACAGTTAATCAAAAATTCATTAAATTTCCCTTTGTTTATAAAGGATATCGAGACTACTTTGTGTATAATTTCATACATAAGCTGTTCTTGTTGTTGCTGGTTTTTTTTGTCTTTGGCATAATTTTGGATGGATGGTGGTGACATTTAAAAACAAATTTTCAACTTAATATTCGCTAGTTGAGGGCTTTTTCCTCTGTGTGTTTATTTATTTGTCTCGCTTTCCTTTTTCTGGGTCAATGTTGTTCTCTTGACGCGAACCAACACACACACAAGCACACTCACATACTATTATTTGCTGTCGTAACAGAAGAAGCACCACAGCAGCCCACTTAAATAAGCCAAAATCATGCAAAAACCAACCTTACCCAACCTCGAGAAGAACACATACATATACACACACATTGGCTAGCAATCCAGGCGACAGACAATGGTTTTTTTGAATATCTTCCAATTACCATAGCATTGACGACAGATGCTTAACAATGACGAATGAGATGTTGATTCAAAAGAGGAAATTTTTTGTTGTTTTGAAAAAGAAGGAAAAAGTTTTTTTCTCAATATTATTAATGTACAAGGAAACTGAAGGTAATTTTGGGAGGTGGGGGGAGATAGACACAAACATATGAAAGTAATTATGGTTATTATTGGGAGACAGATATCTAGTATTGGGACAATTTTCAAATAGGTTTTGAAATATGTCTCTTATTGGGACTATACATTTTCATTTAATCGACAAGGCGAGAATCGAGGGAATCAGCTGAGTCAAGGATAAATCAAACTGTATTCTGGGGAAAAGGTCTTCAATGACAAACAAAAAAAAAATGTATCTATGAAAGTTCGACTTGATCCTTGAGGGTTGGGTTTATAGAGTTTATATTAGGTTGGGGGAAAAGAAATCCATACTTTTTTTCGGCAGATGGCTGTACTGATAGATTTCTCGTAAAGTATCGATCAAATAATTTCAGATTTATTCTCGATGGAAGGGTGAAATTTCGCAGTAAAAACATATTTTGCTGTTTTTTGTTCGGTGCATTCAGTTTTGAGTTACAGGGTGTTAAAAATGGAAGTGAACAAATAGAAAATTCGGTACATTTTACAGTTTTTCTTGGACAAAGGCAAAAATGCAAGCCAAGCGGCTAAAATTGTGAATGGCGTTTATGGTTCCGATACTATAACAGCCAATTATGTTAATTTGGTTTCGTAGATTCCGTTCAGGAATGTTTAATGTTAAATATGCACCTCGCACAGGTAGCCCAGTTGTCGAAAATGTCGATAAAATCGGAGAAATGATCGAAGTTGTTGTAACATCGCCCAGGAGCTAAAAATCGACCATACAACTGTTTTAAATCATTTACAATTGACCAGAAAAGGTCAGAATTGGTCAACAGAAGAGGTGTCGTTTTCCACCAGGACAACGATAGGCCACACACATCTGCTGTGACTCGCCAGAGACTCGGGAGCTTGGTTGGGAAGATTTAATGCATCCGCCATACAGTCTGGACCAAGCACCAAGCGTTTATCATATTTTACTTGCATTGCGAAATGTTTTTAATAATAAAAAATATGTATCTAGGGAGGATTGTGAAAATCGACTATTAGAGTTTTTTTGCAAATACAGAGCAGGACCTCTATGAGAGAGGCCAAATTTAAAAAAGACCCCACCTGATGGTTTAGAATATAATAGAATATTTGATTTTTAAATAATTTCCTGTAAATCATACGTCATCCAGAACTACCTGCATTCATATCTCTGTAAATCATATCGCCCCAAGATTTTTACAATTTATATTCGTCATACGACACAGCATCCCGTAAATAGAAAAAAAATTAAGTTAAATACACAGCAAAAGTACTTTCCCCCTTAAGTAAAAAATGTACCCGAAGAATGGAGTGAAATGCAAAAACAACAATTTTTACAATTACAAACATTTTTTTTCAATTATTTTCGTTTTATATCTTAATAAATATAAATAATGCAAGAACCAACTATTGTATTTTTTGGGGGGTTTGAGAAAATATATATGTATATATTTGTATTTATTCTTCTTGACAAATGAGGCAAATTTTTGTTGTTTATCATTAGTTATTAGATTTCCTTTAACATGTGGAAAATGGGGAGGTGCCGTTATATGAGGGCCATATATTATGTATGTACAAAATTTCAAAAACCTAGTTTAAAATCCGGAATTTAAGATTCATCTATATTTTATGAAGGATACGCTGAGTATTTCAAGACCATGCAAAGGGAATCACAACTTAAAATTTTTTTAAAATATATTAAATAGTTGATTTTTAAATTATTTTCTGTAAATCATACGGCGCCCAGAACTATCCTCATCCACATCTTCGTAAATCATACGGCCCCATGTTTTTACAATTTATATTCGTCATACGACACAGCATCCACAGCAAAAAACCACTAAAGAAAAGAAAAATGGTTAAGGCTTTGGGTTAAGGTCAAATACTCGGCAAAAGTACTTTCACCCCTTAGGAAAAAATGTATCCGAAAAATGGATTGCAACAACAATTTTTACCATTATATTTTATATTTTGTTCTTTTGTAATGTCTTAAATAAGATAAATAATGCAAGAAACAACTATTGTATTGTATTTTTTGGGGGGGTTGGGGGAAAATAATTTCCATTCTTCTTAACAAATGAGGCAAATTGTTGTTGGTTTTCTTTTAAGTTATTAAAAAACTGAAAATTCCCCTTGAAACAAACTAAAACACTTGAAAATGTATTTTTTCGATGAAAGTTTTTATTCGTTCGTTTTCCTTTCCTCTTTTTATTTATTTTAAGTAGAATTGTAATAAACGCTTAGTTTGTTGTTTTTTGGAATTGAACATGAACGAATGAAGGGGCAGGTAAATCTTCATACTCAGCCATACTTTTAATTTTCCAGTTTGATGTTGTTGTTGCTTTTTGCATCTTTTTTTTAGCACTTGAAATTGCAACATTTGCCAAGAAGTGGTCCTTCAGCATTAACATGGTACAGAGTAGAGTTCAAGAAGAAAAAACGAGCAAAGATGAATGGCTTGATGTGGTATAGGCTTTGGGTTTGCTGTTGTTGTTGTTGGATTTTTTTTTTGTATTACATACTAATAAGTAGGAGTTTTCTATGCTATGCCATTGCGAGGGTGTTAAATAACAAAATTAGAGGCCCATAATGATTGTGTTTTAGAATGGATGGACTATGGAAGCCATAATGTAAATGGTTAAATTAATGAGGTTTAAAAATATATACATAAATTTATGTGGGCCTATACGGAACTACACATTGATAATATATTTATATCCGAAAAAGACATTTTATTTATATAATCATGTTCTTTCCCCACTCTCAACCTATAATTGCGGAAATTCCGGATTTTAACCTATAAGATTTCCGATATATTAGGTTGGGGAACAAGAAATCCATTAGTTTTTCGGCAGCTGCCTGTACTCATAGATTTCATTTCAAACAAATTCATATTTATGCTCGCTGGATGGTGACATCTCGTAGTAAAAAAAAAAAAATTTAATGCCAGCTTTAACCATTTTCTTATTTTTTTTAGTATTTTTTTCTTTTTTATCTAATCTAAAAAATCCACAATTTTTTTCTCCAAATAATTAAAAATTCTTGAAATATTTAAATCTTTTTCTTTTCGAGCCTACCACCAATTTGTTTTTTCTGTTGCAGTGCACTTGTTTTCCATAATTAATAACACACAAGTCTCGGTAAAGAAACACTTCTTTTTGTGTGTGGCCAAAGGCAAATGTTACAGTCTCAGTGTGGGTGTACACTTTATCTGTGCTGAAAAAGAATGTTTGACTTAAAGTTCGTTTCCGTAGCTTAGTGGTAGCTAATATTAAAACAAAGTCTACTGTTTGTGACATCAGAAGACCACAAGCAAAACAAAGAGTCTACAAATACAAAAAATACCTTTGAGGAATAACCAAACAGCCACCTACTCAAGGCAAGTTGTTGGTTCATAGGAAAGACAACAACAACAGCACACACACACACACACAAGAACACTCACTCAAATAGCTTTGTTGGCACATAGCATTTACCGCCATTATACCACAAACAAACGAAGAAGAAAAAAAACACAAAGGACTTGTCACGTTGATGCTGTTAAAAATACAAAAAACAAGAAATCATGCAAAGTTACCGAAAGACTTCTTTAATTCAACATTATTTAGCTAGGTTTCTGTTTGGTGTGTGTGTTTATGTAGGTGTAGGTATTAGCATCCTTTGACATATGCAATGACAATTACACCTTACATCTTTTCAATGTTAATTTTCAAACAAACACTCTCAAACACACACACATATTCACTCACGTATGTACACTCATTTAATTTTTAAATCTCATAGAAGACAAACACGACACGTTTCATTGAAACGACTTAACTTCGAGAACGGCGACGACTGTTGCTGCTGTCGTTTTTATAAAAACAACAAATTGTCCTCTCTTTGCTCATCCTCGTCCTCCTCCTGTTGCTCTATAACATACACTCTCATTTTCGTCTGTTATACACTTGTAGTTGTTGTTGCAACCCCACTGCTTTCACACACTAGTTAGTTGTTGTTGTTGCTGATGTTATTGCTTTTGGTCTATTTGTATTTTTTGATCTCTTTTGACATTTTCGCCACAACATTTGATTTTGTTTTTGGTATTTTTGTTGTTCTTCAAAAGTGTGCTTGTTCTTGTTCGTGTTCTTTCACTTTCTTTTGGTCCCCAAATGCGTTGGCACAACTTTACACTCTTGTCGCTCAGCAATAACTGAGTTTAACATTTCGTTTGGCCAAACGAAGCCATCCACATAACACAGGACCAACATATATTTTTTTACATTAACACAAATACATCGACAAATGGCAATAACAGATGACGACGACGACATGCATGCATCCTCCACAAGAGAAGAGAAAATTAGGTTTGTGATTGGTTAAAGAATTGAGTATAACAGAGTAACACTCTTTATCTCTTTAACGAGAAGGTTGAAGATGGTAAGGATGGTACTGTTATTGTAGTTGTGTTAAATATCACTGCTATTTTACTAGTGTTGTTGTTTTTTGGGGGGATTTTTTGACAATTTTTCTTGTATAATGATATTTTTTGGTATGTGGTGAATCAAAAGCTTTTGGATTGAAGAGAATATTGCTTCTCACGTGTTGAGAAGAGAACTCAGCATAAAAGAGAAACGTAATGCTGGAATATTCTTTTATGTTTGAAGAATAAAAGAATGGAAAGAAACGGAAATTTTTTGAAGTTATTATTCTGCTATTTGATAAAGAAACCCCCATAATGAAAGTTAATATATTATTATAGATTTATCGTAAAGTATCGATCAAAAAATTTCAGATTTATGCTCCTTGGAAGGGTGACATTTCACTGTAAAAAAATATTTTGCTGTTTTTTGTTTGGTGCATTAAGTTGTGTGTTACAGGGTGTTAAAAATGGAAGTGAACAAAGAGCACATTTACAGTTTTTCCTTAACAAAGACAGAAATGCAAGCCAAGCCATGGTTCTGATCCTGTTACAGCATGTGCCATTTTGGTTTTGTATGTTAAAGATGCGCCTCGCACAGGTAGACCGGTGGTCGAAAATGTCGATAAAATCGGAAAAATGATCGAAATTGACGGGCATGTTGGCAGATGTAACATCGCTCATGAGCAAAAAATTGACCATAAAACTGTTTTAAACCATTTACACAAGGCTGGATTAAAAAAAGAAACTCTGTGTTTGGGTACCACATCAATTACCCTCACCTCAAACGGTGGCCAAACCAGGACTAACGGCCAGGAAGGTTCTGCTATGCATTTGGCGGGACTGGAAGGGGATTATTTATTATGAGTTTCGTCCATATGGTCAAACGCAACATTCTGATCTCTACTGTCAACAACTGGACCGTTTGAAGATAGCAATTGACCAGAATTGACCAACAGGAGAGGTGCCGTGTTCCCATCAGGGCAACGCTAGGCCACACACATCTACAGTGACTCGCCAGAAACTTTGGGAGCTTGGTTTGGATGTTCTAATGCATCCGCCATACAGCCCGGGCTTGGCACTAAGTGATTATCATCTTTTTCTTGCATTGCAAATTTTCTTTAATAATAAAAAATTTGTATCTGAGGAGAATTGTGAAAATCGACTACTAGAGTTTTTTTGCAAATAGAGTGCAGGCCTTCTATGAGAGAGACATTATGAGTTACCTTAACCCTTTCAGTGTCAAAAATTTTTTTGTTGGAATAAAAATCTAAAATTTTGTACTTAAAATCATATAAAGGCATATAGTTAAAAAAAGCAATTTTTATTTTAACCCTCGGACATAGGATAACCGAAAAAACGCAAAGAAAGAGAGAATTTTTAAATGTCGAATATATTCGACAAAAACACTTATTTAACATGTTAAATAAAGTCCTATATTTCATATAAAAATAATGGATTTTTTCCCCCAAACTAATATTTTATGGCAATCTTCGCAATTTTCAACCAAATTTAATATTCCTTTTTTTTAATACAAAAATCTTAGCAGAAAAATATCAATGTATTAATTTTTTTACATAACCTCATTGACGACCCATTTTTGGTATTTTGAAGGTTTTTGCCGAATTTAAATATAGGTGCATGTTTTGACATCTCCTTCATATGCCGGTCCGCACTTTGGTACCCAAAGGAACATTAGTTAGGCATTCCGTGATCTTAGTGCGTACAAAACTTCTTCGCAGAACATATGAGTCCATTTTCCCATATAGACCTCATATGAAAAGAATTTTCCGCATTTCCAACCAGGCTAAATATATATAAGTAGAATACAAATTTTTTTTAAGACGATGTTTTGAGATATCCTCTATATATATGAGTCCCGTCTAGTAGAGGTATTTTTAATGCACACCTTATGTTTTATGAATGGTGTATCGGAATTTACACAGTCTTTATGTGTTTTAATTTTCATATTTTTTAGAATAAAATTATGGAATTTCTTTCAAACGCTCTTTTTTTAAATAATTTTCTCATCTTACCCCTTTCTGCCTTCATTCCCTAGTTTCATTTTACGATTTATCATCTTTCAAAATATTGACCATCAGGTAATCGACAAAACAAGCAAATAACCCTGATTGGATCTAAACATAGCAAAACTTGAGGTGGCGGCATTCAATACAAATAGTATTGAAATGACAAAATCGAATAGCAACAAGCAGGCAAGCAAGGCAAGTAGCAGTAGCGGCAACAACAGCACCAGCAATACAGAAACAGAAAATTGCAATGTCACCACACACAGACACACACACATACGGCATAAACACAAACAGCAACAATTGTTGGCGGGAGAGAATACAACAATTGGCAAATATTCTTATGTTGAGGGGGGTGGGGTGACCAACCAACAGATGTTACCGATTGTTTGACCACGAAAATCAACGCACCAACAAATGCAAAAAAAAAAAAAACTAGAAGTGATCACTACCTTTTTCTCCTCTCTCACTTTTTCCCTTTGCTTTTCTGAGAGTTTTTTTCTTTCGTTTGTATTCCGCCCCTTGCCAACCATAGACGAAAAAAACTACAAACAAATGATTACAAATTCTAGCAAAGTAATCATCGATCGATTGATCGGACGATTGCTCGATCACAACGAATTGAATGACTGACTGAATGACCAACCGTATACCATACCATATGTGAAACAATTGCATTTCATTGTCAACAACATCTGTTAAAAGCAATTTTCATTGACGATACAAATCTCTTTTCATGGAAATTGTAATTTTTACAATGATTTCCAGTGAGCAACAACAATTGCATTACCTTGTTAGATGGCTGACTGACTGGTTGAGCGTTTGTGAAAGAGAGAAGTTTGTACATACATATTTTTGAAATACAGAAATAAAATAACTCATACGTCTGTCTCATTGATCATTGAGCATATAATCATGTCGATCTTGACATATACTGCCTAAGGCTATCGCATTAGAATTGAAAATAAATGTATGCCTAGATTTAGGTCAAGCTTAACATTATTTCGAAAAAAGTTAACTGTTAATTTTTGTAATTATTTCCAAAAAAATTGCAGTAATATGGAAAAATAAAAAAGCGATAAAAAAATAAATTGGTGTAGTTTTAAAAATTTTTATTTTTTAACGATCGCCATTTGTTGCCATTTTAAAGGTAACTTCATAATAGAATTCCTGCTCTCTATTTGCAAAAAAAAACTGTAGTAGTCGATTTTCACAATCCTCCCTAGATACTAATTTTTTGTCATTAAAGAAGTTTTGCAATGCAAGAACAAAATATGATAATCGCTTGTTGCCAAGTCCGGACTGTACGGCGGATGCATTAAAACTTCCCAACCAAGCTCCCGAAGTTTCTCGCGTACCACTGTGTGTGGAATAGCGTTGTCCTGGTGAAACACGAGACCTCTCCAATTCTGCTCAATTCCTATCTTCAAACGGTCCACTTTTTGACAGCAGAGATCAGAATTTAGCTTTAGACCATATGAAAGCAACTCATAATATCCAGTCCCATCAAATGCCGTTAGTCCTTCCTGGCCGTTAGTCCTAGTTTGGCCACTGTTTGAGGTGCTTCACCGTTCTTTGATCACGATCATTTTTACACAGGGTTGGCAGTAAAAATACCAGAGTGTCGATCACCTCAAGCAAACGTTTCGCCGGGAATGGGCCAGCTTTGTGTAAATGGTTTAAAACACTTTTATGGTCGATTTTTAGCTCCTGGGCGATGTTAACTGACTGCTAAGATGCTGGTCAACTTCGATAATTTGTCCGATTTCGACATTTTCGACGAACGCACTAATAGTTTTCTTTTTCCCCAACATAATATTTCAAGGTATTGTAAACAAAATTACATATTTGGTATAACCTCCGGTTTATAGAGTTGGATATAATAACACACCATTGGATACAGAATATTCCAACTCAACTTTTCAACTTCTCAAAAAAATTGCATTGCAATTTTGTACCAAAAACATTTGGAATTTCTAGTCTACAAGCCTTAATTTTGTGAACTTCAATTTCTATATTTCAAAATCGATACCCCTCGATTCCCCCAAATCCTCATTACACCGCAAGACGCCAATTCCTGAACATTTCTATGAACTAAATTAAGTGCTACTCTTGGTGCCAACATTGTCATCATCATCATTATTATTATAGTAGTAGTTGTGGTTGTTGTTATTGTATATAAGTGGCATTTGCGGTTAGCATATATGAGAATAAATGAATATGCGGCTGAGAGCAAAATGTAATTGCTTTTGTTGTAGATGATATTTTATCATCAAAGCCAACACCACCACAATAAGCAGTTGTAGGGGGCGGCGGCGGCAAAAAATATTTTACAATGCTCACCAAACAATATAAGTGTGTGTGTTGTTGCACACTTACATTTATATATATTTGTTCACAAAGAAAAAGGATATTTTAAATAAAACAAACAACAACAGCAAAACAGAATAAAAAAAAATATGTTTGCCTCAGGATTTGTTGTCATCATTTCTGTCGTTTGCCAGAGAACAAGTGAGAAAAGAACTAAGCAAACAAACACTCACACACGACGACATGCGAATGTCGTGTATGAATGTGCGAATTAGTGTTGTCGTAAATTTTCGGTCTCGGGTGTTTTTTTCGGAAGCTATGAAATACCGCATTGTTGTTGTTGTACGCTACCATATTAGAACACATGTTGCCTATTAACCCACAAAATAAAATATTATCACCAGCAACGAGAGCAACGATGATGATGATGACAACCATCACCACCACCATCCCAAACCCAAACGAAAAAAAATAACACCAACAAGTGTTTGGTTAGAACTGGAGGCCCAGTCGTATAGGGGGTTGACTTTTAACCGCCTTAATTTTACTGTTATTGCTACTCTCACACACACAATTACTCATACACATATATCTAGTTTGCGCTGGTCATGTTGGCGTCAAGAATGATGTGATAGTTGTGACGTATCCAGTAGTTGCCTACCACACGCATACACACAGCCATACATAAATATCCTTCAACCCTACCCTGAAGGAAATGTAGGGTGTTGTATCGCCTTTGTCTACTATTGTGGCGACATGTCTCCATATTTTCTACAACTTGTCTACATATCATGTAATAAGAAGAAGCATTTGTGTGCATGGTTATGCTTCTTCTTTTTTTCTTTAATTATAAATATGTTGGCGGCAATAGACAGATATTTTGTTAAAAACGAGTTTAAAGTTATTAATGGTAATAATTAAATTAATTAATTAATTGGTGAAAAAATTTTTGAGCAAAAGAAATTATAAAAAATTTACAAGTGACATATGTGACCTTTAGTCTATATATACAAACTATTGACTTAAATTCCACAACGCTGTGTCTATATCTAAAAACTACTGACTTACTACTGACCAAGCACATATGTATAGTAAAATGCATTGTGTTGGGTATAGTCGGTCAACAGTATTGGTGACAATGGCAATAGTAAGTCAATACTGATTTACTGTAGACATTTCCTACAGGGTATCTACACATTGTGTGGGTTTGTATGTATGTATACATTGTTGACGTTGTAGACTTTGCCTTGATGACAAATTAAGTGTTGAAATAAAATATATGTATGTACATACATATAAAAAAATTATAACCCCGAGGGAGTGTGAGAGAGTAAGAGAGCTAATGTTGGACATTTGACAGTCAAAGTTAATCGTGTTATGGTCATAAGTTATTATATTTAATTGCATTGAAGTTGGGTCTAATGTTGGAGGTAATTTGTTGGGAATTATTAAATTCAAACTTTTTTAATTTTTATTTTTAATTTTTTTTAAGGGAAAAGGGACATTGTCACTCTAAACATAATTCGGCTGTATTAGTTTGGGAAAAAAGAAATCCTTTATTTCTTCGTCGAAAATTTCGATAAAAACGTGAGAAATTATCGAAGTTGACCGGCATGTTAGCTGTCGTAACATCGCCCATGTGATAAAAATAGACAATAAAAACTGTTTTAAATCATTTACACAAAGCTGAGTTCAAATAGAAGCTCGAAGTTTGGGTGCCACACCAATTAACAGAAACAAATTGGATGGATCGAATTTCCATTTGCGAAGCCTTGGCGAAACGAATTGAGATAGACCTACTAGGACCAAGGCCAGGAAGATTCTGCTATTCATTTGGTGGGACTGGAAGGGGATTATTTATTATGAGTTGCTTCCATATGGTCAAACCATAAATTATGATCTCTACTGTCAAAAACTGGACCGTTTGAAAATATAAATTGACCAGAAACGGCCAGAATTGACAAACATTGGAGAGGTGTCGTGTTCCACCAGAACAACGCTAGGCCACACATACCTACAGTGACTCGCCAGAAACTTCGGGAGCTTGGTACAAACTTGACGCCAAGCGAATATCATCTTTTTATTGCATTGAAAATTTCTTTAATGATAAAAAAATGGTATCTAGGGAGGATTGTGAAAATCGACTACTAGATTTTATTTTGGCAAGTAGAGAGCGGGTTTTCTTATATATATATATATATATGGAGGAGGAATCTTTATATGGAGGGTAAAATCGATATAGAATTTTATTTGGGACTCCGAGTGTTTAAATATCATTTATCAACATTACATATTTTTGAATACACAGGTCCTTCTTGTTCGAATAATTCTAAGATGTCAAAATATTTACATATTAATAATGTCATTATGGTTAAAAAACGTAACTTTATTATAACTTATAATTGCCCTCTTATTCTCTAAAAATCACTATCTCTCTTTTTCTCTTAAATTTCTCTTGATCTATGACTCACAAAAGTTACTAATTTTACTCAAAGCTAAACAAAAAACATTTCATAGTAACATGGTCTGAGTCCATGATCAACATGTTGCCTATCAAACAAAACTACACAATTAAACTATAAAACCCCCAAACAAAAACAACAACATAGCAATGCAGCATTCAAGAACAACAACATGTTTGATCTTACGTTTATGACGCTAGACAATAACTATGGTTATGAGCCAAGTTTACAACAACAAAAATCAAAACGTCACTTGTAGATGTTGTCTTGACTTTAAACATTGACTTTGGTTGAAGGTATCCATCCGTCCAACCAACATAAGTGAGGCTGACTGAGTGGCTTGATGGTTGGTTGCTTGTGTGTTTGGTATTGGCAACCAAATCCAACACACACATACCAAGGCACACTTACAGAAAAACCACAATGTTTTGAGACGTTCATACATATTGGGGCGGTAGATAACCTTGACCTGGTTCTTGAAATGAAAACGAGACTGGATCACAACAACAGCAACAACACAACCAAGTGCAGCAGCAGCAAATTGCAAGATCACCACACAACAAGTATGGTTTTGTTGCAGCCAGTTATGGTATGGCCAAGAAAATACTGGTTTTTTGTTGTTATACCACCAACAAGTGATGTAAAGAGAGGGAGAGAGGCAAGGAGAAAGAGTTGTTTCATTTTGGCCTGGTACTATTACGTGAGTGTTTGATGTTGCTGCAGGTGTGTGTTTTGTTTGGTCTTGGCATTACATTTGGCCGACATGATGACAGTTTCTTGTTGTCGCTTCCAAGAGCCATGATCAATGTTAGTGGATTTTTGTTGTTGTTGTTTGTGCTCTGTGTGTTTGGCTCTTCGTTTAACATTGACAATGGTTACGCATGTGTACAAATGACTTTGGCTTAGAATTGCATGGCTGGCTGGTTGGTTTGCAAGCCATGGTAGGAGAGGGGGAGCGGGAAGCATGGAGTTGGCTAGTTGTAGTTGGCCAAATGTTTGCTTGTGCGTGCATTTAATTCATAATTAATTACAGTTTAATAATAATAAAGAAAAAAGAAGAAGTGAATTATGAATTGCTGTGCATTTTTTGGCCAAAAAATATTTTTTTGTTTATTAAAAAAACCATCCATAGAATATTGATTTATTTGTGGTCGCAGTGTGTGGTGGTGAACCTGAAAAGTTGCTTTAAGATGGCCTTGAATTTTGAAGACAACATTAATTTTATTAACTGGGGATTTTTTAGTTTGGTTTGCCGACGAAGACCCAGCAAGAACTGCATTGTCATGGAAAATTTTTCGGAGGTTGTGTTGAAGACAAATGCAAGGTGATGATGTCATATTACAGTAGAAGTAGAATCCATTGTTGGCCATGTTGTACGTTTGTACGCCAACCGAAGACAATTCAATTGTTGCCAATGCAGTTTACTGCCAGCAGCAGCAATGACAGTGACTATGGCGTCAACGTCATTATCACTCACTTACTATTCAAGCCTCTTGGCGAAGGTCGAGGTTAATTGAGTTGTTTCGTTTAAATATTCTCTATAGGCAGGCAATCATCCAACGAACCAGCCAGCCAACACCATGCCGTTGATGGTGGCAGCGATGGCGATGATGACAACATCAATTGCAATTTAGTTGTTGTTTTTTGTTTTGCTGGTTGTTGCTGTTGTTTTATTTTGTTTGCCAGTGAGGTGAAGTGTAAACAAGCTGTGAAATATGCAAAACATTTAAAATAATATTGAGTGTCAATTTCATGACACTCAACACTCATTGCGTTGCATTGAATTGCACGGTGTTGTGAGGTATGCCTGTTGATGATGATGACTTCGTCGATGATGGTGATGATCGTCATCAATATCATAGCCATCAGATGGTAAGGTGGTCGTTAAATAAAAAAATTATTAATGAAATAAACAATATATATGCAATAGTTTTCTATTCAGTAAATATGTTTTCAATGATGATGCTCTGAAGGTAATTTCTAAGAATAGTTTTGGGGAACAGTGGTTTCTAAAGATTAGGTAAACATCATAAGGAGTCGACAAATACTTTTTTTTGTGAAAATGTTATTGCCTCTTTTAAATAAGGTCTGGAAGGTTGCCAATAATCAAGAGGGTAGGTCGATGGGCGTATCTATTTTTACTTGGCATGTAAAATGGGGCAGATATGAAAGGAAAAGTTAAATTGCATTCATTCTAGTGGGACATATGAATAGTTTATTTTAAAAGTGGTTTAAGTCCATTTTAGGTTCTAATACAAATTTTGGTTTTCTAGAAAAGTTTACAAAACATATTACGATATTTTTTCTATTATGTTTAAGGGAACAAAGCTACAAACAAAATTATATATTTTAATGACATTTTTGAAACATATCAAGCCTAAACTTTAATTTATTTCAATATTAGAAATAATGGACTTAAACAACTTTCATACCCTAGATTGTAAAATAAAACCCGAATAATATTTTTTGTGAATATTTTTCAAAATATCATCATTACCCAAATATTATCCACATTATTTAAACATTTAAATACATTTCATTTTTTCTCTGATTCCTTTTTAAAATCACTGTCTCTGCCATGTGCCATTTGGCTTCCATTTTGGTATCGACTTTAATAATTTAATTTCAATGCCTGCCTTATTTAATTGTTTTGAACAGCGATATGCCATCATCACCAACACTTGCAGCATATATTCATACATATATACCCTCCACCACTACTAGTTGTGGAAACGACTTTTGCTACAAATTGACTTCAACACATTTTCAAATTCTCAACGGCATCAGAATGTCAAAATGCTTTGGTAAATTATCTCATCAATATAGTGTTGTTGTTGCTGGTTCTCCTATATATAAGTTGCAACTTTGCAGATGGTGTTAGTGTGTCCGTGGCGTTGATGATGCCACATGAATCTAGGTTAACTATGTGTGTTGTACGAGGTCAGTTATTGGAAGTTTTATTGGGGTGAATTTGAGAGGGGATGTAGATAAGGGAGGTAAAATAGGTGGTGCCATGGGTGCTATGCCATACTGGATTTGTTTCGCATAGAAGTTTTTATTTATGGCAAAATTTAGGAACTTTTAAATTTACGTTATTTTTTAATTAATCTCCACTCCAAAATGTTTCGATGGCAGTCTAACAGCAGGGCATAATTTAAAAGTTCTTATATAGACCTGATTTTTTCGGATACGATATACGATGGCAGTTCGGAAAGCTCCTAACCTAGAACGCGGCATAAAAAATGTTACGTTTTTTGGAAACTTCCATCTCTGTTATGAACACATATTAAATTATGTTTCGATGTAGCAACTCTTTCATATAGAAACAGGTGTTCAAAAAAGACCCATCCGCAATTTTTTGCAATGGAAAGATTAGAAATACGTGCTTTCATTGTAAAAAAATTGCGGATGCGTCTTTTTTGAACACCTGTTTCTATATAAAGGAGTTGCCAGATCGAAACAAAATGTAACATGTATTCATGCCGTCGCTTGGTGCTGACACGATAAATTGGCTATATCTTCAAAAACTGTTGAGATTCAAAACACTTGAGAACTTTTAGCCTAATTCTAAAGAAAAATATAAAAATCTATTTTTTAAAACAGAGAATGGAGGGTTCACTAATTTAAAGTGACTAACTTCTATTTTAATTTGTAAGGTCATTTAATGTTATCTTTCCCGTCTTCGCAAAACTTTATCCTCTTAGAGATTTTCTTTACTTTTGACTATGAGGGAAATAGTGCATACTATTAGGCACTATATTTTCAATATATTGGTTTTCTAAATTGTTATAAAAAATTCTGAGGTCTGATAACGGCATTGTCGTCTAAGAAAAAATTATAATAAATTACTAATAAAATAAATTAATTATGCGCCAAAGGTGCATACTGTTAGGCGCTGTATTTCAAAATTTTGATTTTGTTGTGGAATATTTTTTTTTTTAATTTTAACATGTATTATTATTGTCTTAAACTAGTACTGCGTACCTCGACACTTTATTCAACTTGATATAAACCAACATTTTAATTTTCTGCCCAAATGTGCATACTATTAGGCGCATGATTTTCAATATCATGTGATGGTATTTGTTGGGGAAATAATCGCATTTTTTGTAATAAAAAAATATTTCATATTTATTAAAGAACATATAAATTTTATTTTTTTCTATTATTGTTCTTATTTTTCCATAATGTCTATATCGGAAAATAGTGCATACTATTAGGCGCTATATTTTCAAAATATTGCATTTGTTGTAGAGTGAGTTTAAATTGTTATAAACTGTTTAATTCTGTAAACATTATAACAAAATACTAATATAATCCACAAGTTATGTGACAAATGGTGCATACTATTAGGCGCTGTAAAAAATTATAATAAATTACTAATAAAATAATTTTAATTTTATGCGCCAAAGGTCAAAATCATGTGATGGTATTTGTTGTATTTCAAAATTTTGATTTTGTTTTAAATTATTTTTTTTTTATAATTTTAACATGTATTATTATTCAAAAGTCTATTTTGGGAAAAGAGTTTTTAATATTTTAAATATTTTTTCGTAAAATCTCTAGTATGTATTAATAACATACATAATTGAACATAACATACATAATAACATAATTGATATAAACCAACATTTTAATTTTCTGCCCAAATGTGCATACTATTAGGCGCATGATTTTCAAAACAATGTGATGGTATTTGTTGTGAAAATAATCTCATTTTTTTTAATAAAAAATATTTTAAATTTAATAAAGAACTTTTAATTTTTTTTGTATTCTTCTTCTTTCTATAATATCTAAATCGCACCAATCGTTTAATATCTGCCTCAATTGTTCGGCTTAGGTCAAGTTTGTCCGTAACAACAGTTACACACTAGCAACTGGAGTGACCATAAAACTATTATTTGAAGTCCTTGCTTGCTAGCATTTTTGAAAAGTTTCAAGGACACCAAACTTTTGCAGTTACCAAAAAAATATAATAAGGACACACAACCGCCCGCAGTTTCGGTATGCATACATACATAACTATGACTGTGGCAAAGGTGACTGACTGACTGCCTGTGAATGGAAAGTTGCAATTATTCTTGCCATACAAGGAAAAATCACCAACAATTGGTGTTGCTATTGCTTCTTCCTCTTCTTCATTTTTTTCTTCTTCTTCCTTGAATAACAGATTGTGGTTGTAATGGCATTTTTCTTACAACGAAGGAGGTTGAGAGGGAGATAAAATTGTTGTTATTTTTATGAGAGCATTCATGTGGTTGGCAGTGGTTGTTTTTTGGGGGATTTATACCGAAGAAGATTTTGTGGCTGGCATTTGGTGATGATGACGACGATGCTGCTGCTGAGTTGTTTTTTTTGGTAATAAAATTGGAAAAAGTCAAGCCAACAAAGTTGATGACATTGAAATGAATATACATATATTTTATTTTGCAAGTAAAACAACAGTAATATCTGTTGCTGGTGTTGTTGTTGTTTTATCAACAATTTAATTGTGTTTCTTGTCGCCTCGAATGAAGCTGATGAGGACAGCTAAGGTAAAATAAAACATGTTCTGTACTTTTATTCCTTGGTTGCTGTTCACCATAACATATAGGGTATATTAGCATTGTCAAATGGTTTGTAACATTTTGAAATTTTTGTGGGATACATTTTAATCGATATCTATAAAGCTAGATGAAGACAGAGATTTTTTCTTAAAAAACTTAAATTTAATTTTATAAATTGTTTAATTCATTAATTTTATAATTTATTACTTTTAATAACATTTTGTTTTAGCACAATAAAATAAATTAATTATTTAAAAATTTTAAGTTATAACGGTTTTCTAACAGTGATATTGTCTTATTTGGACAGTGGCGCCCAATCAAATTTTGTTTTTAATTCCGATTGAGTTTAAAAGGAGCTTCCAAATTTGAAACCATATTTCGAGATGTTAGAAACCATTTGATAATGCCATTGGGAAGTTGCCATATTAGTGTAAGTTTGTTCCGACATGTAGGTCCATTGATTGTTGAAAGTTGCAGTTTTCAATTTGTTTATAATATATTTTAAATATAAAAATATTTTTTTCTCACTGCGAAGCGCATACACATTTCGTCTCCGCCGTCCACAATGATGTTTTTTTACTTATTTGATTTAGGTATCAGCCGAACCAAGGTGTTATTTGCCGCTATTGCTTGTTGTTGCCAGTTTTGTACTGTACCATCATGGCAAAAAGAATAGCAAAAAAATTGACATCAAGGATTCCCATCAAGGATGTCAGGTTGAATCGTTGGCAAACAGACAATAATAAAAACAACAAGCAAAGCAAGCAAAAACAAGAATAAAATGAAACAAGTACCGTATGGCGCAAAAGAGAAGGGTGATTTATTATTGGGATCTTTTTCATTTCAATGCCATGTAAAAAGTAGAAGAAGACGAAGAAGAAACAGTTAAGAATTGCCAACAGATGCTGCAGTTTTAGTAGTGTTAATAAATTGCTTTGGTTGGTAGTTGTTTTTTTTTCTTGCCTTTTCTTTTCGTCTCTTGTACGACTAGCTTAACCACGTTGAGAGGTAGAAGTCCTTCGCTGGTAGTTAAATTCTTGATAACATCTTGATTAAGTTGCCATCACCATTCTCCGTTGCTATTCTTAATGAAATGTGCATTTTATTAAAATAAAATAAAATAAAAATGCAAGGCAAAGAAGAGTAAATAAAATATGAATTTAGTTGACATAGTATTCAAAATGGGATTTCCTGACAGTTGTGGTGATAACTTTAATCCTTTATGGAGCAATGTTTAATTTTTTTTTTCAAAAAATATATTTTTTTAAGATTGGATGATGCCCTAATGAATCTGAAAGAGAGTCGATAAAGGCTTTGATGTTGGTATTGAAAAATAAACATCTTATTGATGCGTAAATTATTATTTCAATATTTGATATTATCCATCAATTTTAGATTTTAGTGAATTGAACGAAAATGTGTTCAGCAGTTCGTTTCAAACGAATAGTTATTTCTTACTCCTCAAATTTTACTTAATTCTACTATTTATTATCGTAGGCATACATTAACATCATGGAAATGTTTGTCGAAGTTTTTTATTTAAAACAAAATTTAAAAAAGCTTAATTTTCCAAAAACTAGTGTACTTTTTTATATGTATACTCTTCCACATGGGTTAATTTATAATTTCCCCTTCGCTAGTATTTGTTTTTGCAGATTTTTTTCTCTGTGTTAACAATATTGTTGTCGTCACCTTTATGGTGTCACCATCAGCATCATCATCATTACCAGTTCCTGTATATTACTGATTTCCCCTTAGCCATGTGTGCGCGCGTGTTTGTGCCATAATGCTTGACATCTATACGACAGAAGGACTTTTCATACGGCATACACACAACACATGGGGAAATCTACTGGCAAATTTTTCAGATAAATATTCAAATGATGTGGGGAAACATAAATTTCCGGACAAACAATATATTCTGAATTTATCGACAAAACAGGACAAATATCAAGAAATGTTGAAATGGTCTATAAGATTTAATTTTTTTGTGGAATTTGCAAGGAGAGCATTAAAATATAGAAATATAATTGATGACGGAAGAAAATTCGTTTTTTTTAAAGTCGAAATATTGGATAAACAATTGCCAATATTTTGTGACAAATTCGGAACATACGAATTCATAATTATATACTACACAAATATGTTGTCAGGGTCGCTTTGTGCAGCCCCAAGAATTTGTAACGCCGCGAAATTTTGGTCCTAGATATATCTTGACTAGCTGAATGGTGTTTATGGTTCCGATACTCTAATAGGCAATTATGTGCAATTTTAGTTCCGTGATTCCGTTCAGGAATTTTTGATGTTAAAGATGCACCTCGCACAGATATGCCGGTCGTCGGAAATGTCGATAAAAGCGGAGAAATTATCGAAGTTGACCGGTATGTTAGTAGTAAAATCGCCCAGGATCTAACAATTTACAATTGCCAGAAATGCCAGAAACTTCGGGAGCTTTGTTGGGAAGTTTTAATGCATTCGCCATACAGTCCGGACCAAGCGATTACCATCTTTTTCTTGCATTGCAAAATTTCTTTAAAGATAAAAAATTGGTATATAGGAAGGATTGTGAAAATTGACTACTAGAGTGTTTTGCAAATAGAGAGCAGAACTTCTATGAGAAAGGCATTATGAAGGTACCTTTCAAATGGTAACAAATCATACAAAAACCAGTAAGGAAAGTAGTAAAGTCGGACGGGGCCGACTATATGATACCCTTCACCACTATGGGTATATTAAGCAGGACTATAACATAAAATTGGATGAAAAAATGTGATATTTATCTAAATGTGAATCTACCTAGATCTATCCATAAAGTATGTCAATCGACTTCAAACAAATATAAATAGGTCATCCGTTGGGCTATGTCTGCACTTCTAGAAAACGCAACTACGTAATTCTATGCTCAATTTTTTAAGTTGTGCAAAATTTGATGTCAATCTGACTAACATGAGGAGTTTGATGCCCAATTTACTAGAAATCGGGCGAAAATATATATGGAAGCTCTATCCAAATATTGATCGATTTCAAACAAACTTGTCACAGGTTAGGTTATACAACTTTCAGAACGTTTTATTCCAATTGGTTCCTTAGTACGTCAATTACTTAAAATCAATCTATAATAAAAGGGAGCTATATCTAAATCTGGACCGATTTTCACGAAACTTGGCAGACATCATTCTAGGCTCAATTAAGTACGTTATGCCAAATTTCGTGCAAATCGAAGGATATATAGGGACTTTGGTGCACCATTTACATGAAATCGGACGAAACTATATATGGGAGCTATATCTAAATCAGGACCTATTTTCACGAAACTTGGCAGACATCATTCTAGACTCAATTCAGTACGTTATTCCAAAATTCGTGCAAATCGGAAGATATTTAGCGACTTTGGTGGACCATTTACATCAAATCGGACGAAACTATATATGGGAGCTATATCTAAATCTGGACCGATTTTCTCCAAACTTGGCAGACATCCCTCTAGGCTTAATTCAGTACGTTATGCCAAATTTCGTGCAAATCAGAAGATATATAGGGACTTTGGGCACTATTTACATGAAATCGGACGAAACTATATATGGGAGCTATATCTAAATCTGGACCGATTTTCACGAAACTTGGCAGACATCATTCTAGACCTAAATGATTAGGCTGTACCAAATTTCGTGCAAATCGAAAGATATATAGGGACTTTGGGGCACCATTTACATGAAATCGGACGAAATTATATATGGGAGCTATATCTAAATCTGGACCGATTTTCTCCAAACTTGGCATACATCACTCAAGGCTTAATTCAGCACGTTATACCAAATTTCGTGCAAATCAAAAGATATATAGGGACTTTGGGGCACCATCTACATGAAATCGGACGAAACTATATATGGGAGCTATATATAAATCTGGACCGATTTTCACGAAACTTGGCAGACATCATTCTAGACCTAAATGATTAGGCTGTACCAAATTTCGTGCAAATCGAAAGATATATAGGGACTTTGGGGCACCATTTACATGAAATCGGACGAAACTATATATGGGAGCTATATCTAAATCTGGACCGATTTTCTCCAAACTTGGCATACATCACTCTAGGCTTAATTCAGCACGTTATACCAAATTTCGTGCAAATCAAAAGATATATAGGGACTTTGGGGCACCATTTACATGAAATCGGACGAAACTATATATGGGAGCTATATCTAAATCTGGAGCGATTTTCACGAAACTTGGCAGACATCATTCTAGACCTAAATGATTAGGCTGTACCAAATTTCGTGCAAATCGAAAGATATATAGGGACCGTTTACATTAAATCGGTTAAATATATATATGGGAGCTATATCTAAATCTGAACCGATTTTTCCCAATTTCAATAGGGTTCGTCCTTGGGCCGAATAAGTGACCTATGCCAAATTTCATCCAATTCGGATCATAAATGCGACCTGTACTTTGTTTACAATTTAACATGGACAGACGGACAGACGGACGGACGGACGGACGGACATGCATAAATCGACTCAGAAAGTGATTCTATGCATATTCTCAAAAGGAACCATGTGTCTATCTCGTTTCCTTTTGCCTGTTACAAACATATGCACAAAGACATAATACCCTGTACCACAGTGTGGTGAAGGGTATAAAAAAGGTGCATATTTGGCAAAAATCGGATACGCCGAAACATGTTAAATAAAGTCCTATAATTCATATAAAAACAGTGAATTTATTTTTCAAGAATCTACTGTTTTTTCTTACGATATCAAATGTTCCATTATTATAGCAAAAAAAAAAAAAAAATTGAAAACGTGTAGTTTCTTCAAAATTAGATAAAGATTTTTAAATTTTTACTAGAGTTTTATTTTTCCTCCGAGTTAACAATAAAAATTCGAAAATCGATGAAAGACAAATACAGTGGTTTTTGACGTTTTTATGAATTTAACTGTATATTTAATTACTGTGAATAATGGAGTAGTTACTTACATTATTAAATAGGTATTTTGGCCATATTTGCAAGGTACACTGAAAAGAATATGGAAAAAAATATTATTAGAATAGATTTTAGATATATAATCTGATTTCGTTATGCTTCAATTTCAACGAACTATAAATCTGAAAATCTATTACTTCAAAATCTCAATTTTAGTTAAAAATATTTTTTATAGAAATGAAAAAAATGAGAAATAGACCCCACCTATTTTAGGTTATTTTTACCAGTCTTAATTAATATAAAGTCTTATTAAACATAATAATAAAGTACTATCCCCCTACATCATGGACATTGCAATTAGTTATTGTTGTTTTTTATTGCTGCTTCGACAAAAACCACTCATGTTTCTTTCCACAACAACTAAGATACAAGCAACAATGCCTAAACAATAACGGAACAAAAGCTTATCATATACTCAAATACACCACAATAACAACAACATTAGACAGGGTCCATTATAGATGGTTTTACAGCCAAGGAAAACCAAAAAGGTTTTCTTCTTGGCACAAAAGACAAACCAAAAAACAAAGAAACCCCTAATAACAATGGACCACCACCACCACCACAGCCGTCATTAAGCAAAGCGGTAACAGTAGAGGTAGCAATGGTGTCTAACTCACCATGGACATGTGGATGCATAGATGGATTGTTAGGTAACCAAACAACTAACCAGCCCAGCAGCTAAGAACAATGCTCGCTAGCAAAAAAAAATAATAATCACAATAAAAATGATAATGTTAAGAGCTTTTATGAAGAATGGATGCTGTTATGGCTGAAACTCAATATTAGTTATTATTAAAATAACACATACATATACAGTTTGGCATTAACACTAGATTTAATGCTATGGGATAAAATTGGCACCCCAGCAATTCAAAAAATGTTAAGGAGTTTTTTTTTTTTTTTGAAAATGTTTGTTCTAAAGAACATTTTACAAAAGCAATATCATGTTTTGCATAGCTCTCCAATACACAATGTTCCCCAACGAAATATCCTACACAAAGAAGCCATTAATATATCCAACAACTTCATTAATAATTGGCCTGACACTATGACATCAAATTTTTGTCTCCTAATTTTGCTTGAATCTGATAATTGCAGAACCGCTAAAATTTCTTTTTTTTTAATTTTTCTTATATATTTATTATAAGATAATAATATAATTTTACTTATAATAAAATGTAATTTTAATTTCAGATGTATATCGTTTTTTGGTAAGTTCAAATATTAAAATTTTGTGAAATATTCAAATATTCGAAATGTCCACTGTCAAACCTATTGTTAATATCAAATTGCAAACGAAAGAGAGAACATATGCCAAAACCACCAATGATTTTATTTTTTTGTTTGTTTGTGGAGTAAAAAGGCAAGAGATTCAAAGAAACCTCTAACCACAATCAGACACACACACACATAGGCATATATAGATAGAGGGACAAGGCAACATAAGATAATAATAAAAGTACTTGAAGGACAACGTGTGCATAAACAATAGGCAAACGAAATGAAAGAAATAACAAACAAAAAATAGAACAATTTCAAGAGACAACATGCATTGGCTTTGGCTAGCACACACACACACATATATATATATATATATACTCGCATTCTCATAAATACACATAACGGTTTGCCAAAGCAATCTACTTTACAATAAAGCAGAAAAAGAACGAAAGAATTTCATGAAAAAAGAAACAAAACAAAGGAAGATAAACATGTAAAAGAAAACCAAAAGAATAACTGAGCAAAACACAGAACAGCCCGAAACAAAAACAATAAAGCCCAGAAAACCCCCCTCCCCATTACAACAATGAACACTAATACCAAGACACACTATAACACAACACCAGATACAATTGTAACATATGCTTTGTTAAGCTTTTTTCCATAACCTTTCTTGTTTTCGCCTTATCCCCTCGTCTGTACTCCCCGGTCCACGTCGGAGAAAAGTGTCCAAAATGGACTTTGAAGGCTTTACACCAACTGCTAAGCCAACTACCATACAACGATTACATTAACCAAGAACAAAAGCTGTTACAAAGCAAATACTAAAAAAACAAGAACAAAACAAAGAAGAAAACAATAACAAGAACAACAGAAGCAGCAGTGTCTAATAAACGTGCCTAAAAGCATGGAATAAAACTAAAATATTCTAGCCTTGTTTTGAAAATCAAAATAAATAAAAGAAGTAATGATGATGATGCCCCATTGTTGGGCCCATTGCCATTTAGTTAATGAGCTAGAGACGCTGAGGAAAGGAAAACACACACATATATATAATCGCACTCCCACACACATAAGACAGTAGGGATAATTGAAGGAAAGTCTCAGTTGGTTTGTAAGCAAGATATGAAGAAAGGAAAATATGTGGGGAAATTGATATAAATGGTAAGGTATTCTTGTGAAAAAAATGAAAGAGGAGTAGATAGGATATTTTAAATGACAGCCTTTCTTAATTAGGGAAGCCTAGTTAACAGATATGGCAAAAATGTTACTCAATTTTCCATACGTATTTTTGTACCTTAACTTCTAAAAATACAATGGAATTTTTGTTTCGTACGTCAGAAAAATTTGAGTTAAGTTTTTTCCTCAGATGTTCTGGAGTGACGGTCACAGCATAAAATTCTCCACATATATTTCGGTCCGAGAGGGTGCTTCTTCCTTGACAGTAAACTGCGTATTTCAAACAACAGACATTTAAAACCCCATCATCTTTTGGCATTAGGACTCATTTTAAAGACTTTTGTGTAAAAATATAGCAAATATCCGCACCATTGTGAGAAACGTATACATAACGACAATATGTATTCGCCATGAGTCACCATGTGAATTATTCCAAATACTCATTTTCTATTCATTTACGGATAATCGCTTCCAATGGCATTTTTATAGTACTCCTACAATACTTTTCTACTAATCCATGCTATGTTTTCTTCCTTTTCCCATAGGTATATCGGTCAAGATTTTGGTAAAGTTTCCATATAACGCTCGTTTTCCAACCGAAAGTCTCTAATTGGCCATTTCGGGAGTTTGGAGGATTGTTTGACGTAATTTCGAATTATGTTCATGCCTAAGTTTTTTTTTTAACATTGGACATGAAGCAGTAGTCAGAACATCTGAGAAGCTGTTCTCAGAGGTTCTTGAGATTTTTCAACTGTTTTTCGGTCCGACAGAGTGCTTCATGTCAAAAATTTTTGCTAAGGATATTCTATGGTGACTGTGACTTGTGCATTTCATACAATATCAATTCAAACCGCCATCATCTTTGTTTTATTGGCATTAGTACGCATTTTTAAGACTTTTATATAAAAATATAGCAAAATGTCGGAACCATTATAAGAAACGTATACATAAATATTCAATTTCTATTCATTTACGGATAATCCCTTCCAATGACATTTTTTTAAGTACTCCCACAATACCTTACTACTAATCCATGCTAAGTTTTCTCTCTTACCCCATCTAATGTATAACCTTGAATTTTTTTTTTGAAAAGTGGTAATTATGATCAGAAACTAATAAAAACAAATACTTGAATAACTATTTAAACAAGTGGACAATAACTCAACAACAGCAATTGACTGGTCAGCCGGCCATAGACATAGGCAAACCAAACGACAACAAATGACAACGACAAATGCTTAATGTTGTTGCCTGCCATGGGCAATTTGCTGTTGCTTTTCCAAGCAATGAAATAATCTTTTGTCTATTATCAGACAGACGACGGTGAATAAGTGATGTTGTTGGGTATATTTAAAAAAAAATACATATATGTATATATATTTGCATATTCCACAAAAATAAAAGAAAAACAAAAAATACTTTAAATAGAAAAACAAAGAAAAAAACAACAACTCTGGCCATAACATCAAGCATCAACATAAATATGTATGAGTATTATTCTACCACTTTTAAATATTTTACAATCGAATATTTACTTCTGTCCTTAGGTTCTAAGTATGATACTGTACTGTACAAATTGCAATGCAATCTATGGTGTACCACATATTTGTACATAGATATGGATGGAGGCACACATACACACATTAGATAAAAACTTGTGTGCAGGCATAATACCATTTATGTTGGCATGGCACATTTGAACTTACAACACACACACACTCTCTCTCTCTCCCTCATTACTGCTCCAATCCAATCTCATACATATATTTAAGCATATCGCTCCACATACATATTTTTCTACCAACATCATCATCGTCATCACTATAACAATAATAATGATAACATCAGTTAGAGTCGACAAGACCGAAGAATAACTAAACCATCCGAACACCCAGCAAGTTAGGCAGTCAGCCAACCCGCCATCAGACAATTATGGGCTTAACATACCTACACACACCCACCACATATATAATATGATCTCTTTGCTCCTCGTCAACAATGAGTTCATGCCATGTATGTAACATATACACACACATCTGTACACCATTGTAATATGTGTGTGTGTGTCGTAGTGTTTCCGAGTTTGCATATGTGCCGGTCCATATGTGTGTGTGTGTGTGTGTAAGAAGGCTCTCAATGACAAACTGTTTGACCTATTGATTGATTGACTTGAGTAAAATGTGTTATTGTGTTTTGTTGCGATGTGTGCATGCAGCCTATAGGCTATTAGTTTTGTCTGTCGTCGTCGATTATGAATGCATCCATGATGGCATCACAAAAGAAGAGAGAGAGAGAAAAATATGTCAGACCTGTTCGTAATTTTTGATGTGTGTTTTTGATGGGATATGTTAACTAGGGGAATGTCTAGAAATGGGAAATTGAAGCCTCTGAAACATTTGGAGGATTCATATTAGGAATTATAACTTTGGAGTCCGAAAACCATTTCATTGAAAAGTTTATCAATATCCTTATGGTTTTTTAAATCAACTGTTTGGGCATTGAATTAAACATTTCTTCTAAATTACCAATTTTTGATAGCCCCACTCAAAATGAAACTTCTGAATAATATTTTGATATATAAAATTATAAACCGTCCATAACAGCTTTAGTATGTATACTTCATGTCAAAACGTATACGCCCTTTGATGATAATATATTACTTTGGATATTTATTTCAGCGGGTTGGGAAATGATTCAGATTCTTAAAAATACATGCAATACAAGTGACGGAGAAGTTATAACTTTGCTTAGAAATCCATATTTCATACGAAAATATTAAAAATAATGATAAGGGATTGGTGACGTATACCTTCAAAAATAAGTAGACGTTGATTAGCTTTGGGATAATTAACATTTTTTTCACTGTAAAAGTTCGAAATATTCCACCTGTATTTCAGTCCTAGACGGTGCTTCATATCAAAACTCTTCCTAGGACCCATTTTAAAGAATTTTGTGTAAATATATAGCAAATATCAGAACCATTATTTTTTTCACTGACAAAAATTAAAAAAAATCAAAAATATTTTATAACTATGAAAATAATCATTTAAATTAATTTCGTTATAAAATCATTAGTTCTGGGTACGTATACTTTACGTCAAAACGTATACACCTTGTAATGACATAATGTATTACGTTGGATCCCGATTTCAGAGGGTTGGAAAAATAAAATAAAATTCTTAAAAATATATGCAATCTTGTAAAGAATTTTACATTTAATCCATTTAAAAATTAGCTTTCTGAGGAAGATGTCTGTTTTTAAGGCATTTTATAAAATATTGTGAATTTCTGTTAAAGGCTAATAGTTATGATGCCCTCTGTTTTAAGTTGAAATAAAACATCCTGAATTTCATTAAACATTAAATAAAAAAAAATTATAAAAAATTTCATTAAACATGGAAATCCAAAAAAATGGTGAAAAATAGCTCGCCTTCTCAGATCAGATTTTAATTTTGAACCGATATTGACGTTTCTTTTATTAAACATTAAATAAAATTATAAAAAAAGGTTTAGTTCAGGGTGCGTATTATTTATGACAACATGTATACGCCTGATGGAAATTCAGCTAGTAATGGTGAAAAATGTTTTTCATTCTCAAACGAAATTTTAAGTTTGCATCAATATTGACGTTTCTTAAAGAAGAGTTTCCCTAAGATTTCTAAATGTCAAGCCGATAGAAAAATATTTTCGTATGAATTGATTCGCATATGAATTCGTAATTTGTTTCATTTCGTGTGTCACATATATTAGTTTTACATTTTATAATTATAAACTCCAAATAGGGTAGACTTAGATGCTTCTAATGCCTTATAATAGTAACAAATATCCTGCTGTATATCTACCACCACAAAATACCCAGAAACTATTCCACAAAATAACCCTTATCACAAAACTCAGATTGCATTTCCCTTCAGGGGAAAAACTGACTGACTGAAAGCTAAGACAAATAATAGGAATGAAGGAAAAAAACAAAACAACGAATAAAAAGAGACGATAACAAGAGGCTAGCAGACTGATATAATAGCCCAGGTATAAATACAAGAAGTCTTAATGTTTCAACTACGAACAACAACAACAACAACAGCTTCATCAACTGAACATCAAACTGCTTAGGATGAGTAGCTTAGAGAAAAGCAAGAAAAACAAGGAGAAGAATTGAATGGAAAACAACAGCAACAACAACTAACAATCAACAACTGATGATGGCTGTCAGTATTTCTTTAGTTTTGTTGTTGCCAGTGTTTTCATGGTAAGAAGGAAAACTAGCAAAGGATAAGAAGCGTTAACAAATTGTGCATTTGTTGTTGTCATCGTTGCTGGCTGTGAATAAGTACAAGGAGGTGGTGATGCCTTTTTGTTTTTTGCTGTTGAGTTCATTTAGTGTGTGCGTGTGTGTGTGTGCACTACTTCATCATACCTGTCATTGTGTTAAGCGTTAAACACTATTGTTCATGGCTTGCAGCATTAGACATAGCAACTGCTGCTGCTAAGTGCTAAGATTCCCTATTAACACATATATAGAAGACAACGCACACACAGAGATATATCGTTACATTTACCTGTGTGTGTGTGTGTAAGTGTATGGCACATCTAATGCTAAGTATCCTTGTAAGGATTCTTTTGTATGTTGCAAAAATTCCTTTAAGGTATTGTGGCGTTAATGAGTCTATTCTGTTATGTGTCATTTGCACGTAACTTATTTTTTGTTGGGCAAAATTGAGGGATGGTTGTATGGGCAACTGCATATGATTAGAAAGGTGGGTAGTTCTTGTATTGTATCTATTTTTTTCTTAAAAGTGATGGGGAATATTTAACGTTGCTTAAAAATCAAAGTATCGAATTATATTTTTCATAATTGATAAGTTTTCTATTTTCATACGAAAATATTAAAATAAAAAATGTTGTATTATATTTTTCAGAATAAATAAGTTTTCTATTTTCATAAGAATATATGAAAATGAATTACATGTGGTTGTGGGCGTATACATGCTAAAAATATGTATACGTTGATTAGCTTTGCAATAATTAACAATATTTTTCACTTACAAAAATAAAAAAAAAATTGCAAAAATATTTTGTAGCACGAGCTAAGATTAAAAATTATAACTAGTGTAGGTATATGAAAATCCCCTACCGATTACAGCTTTATTCTATTTTTTTCTAAGTTTTGAAAGAATCCAATAGTTTGGTACGTATAAGTTATGTCAACATGTATACGCACTATGTCTATGAATGGTTTAGCGAACGTATACGTTATGTCAAAATTTTGACTTCAATCGAAATCGATTATAAAGACAGTCAAGGGTCCGGCGAATTTGGTCGTTTTAAGCGATATTAAATAAAGGGCAGAACTGCTTGAGGACTTTTGGATACCACCGTTATATTCGATTTGGTTATAAACGATTTCGATTGTATTATATTTGAAACTGATATCAATCGGGACAACCGTGTTGAATAAAATAACATTACCACTGTTTAAATATTAAGTGATTACTTTACAGACCTATGAATTGTTTTAAAATTATGTGCATATAATTAATGTCAGCACTTATACGTCTCATGTAATAATAACCTTATATTTTTATTTATTTTTTTAATGTTAGGTGGGGCACATAAAATAAATCCATTATTTTAATATGAACCATAGGACTTTCTTTAACATGTTTGTTGTCTGATTTGATGTCATTTTAAAGGTAACTCCATAATGTCTCCCTCTTAGAAGTCCTGCTCTCTATTTGCAAAAAACTCTGGTAGTCGATTTTCACAGATACCAATTTTTTGTCGTTAAAGAAATTTTGCAATACAAGAAAAATCGCTTGGTGCATTAAAACTACCCAACCAAGCTCCCGAAGTTTCTGGCGAGTCGCTGTAGATGTGTGTGGCCCAGCGGTGTCCTGGTGGAACACGCCACATCTCATGTTAGCCAATTCTGGCCATTTGCGGTCAATTGTGAATGGTTTAAAACAGTTTTATGGCCGATTTTTAGCTCCTGGGCGATTTTACGACTGCTAACATGCCGGTCAACTTCGATCGTTTCTCCGATTTTATCGACATTTTCGACGACCGGCCTACCTGTTCGAAGTGCATCTGTAAAATCAAAAATTCCAGAACGGAATCTACGCAAACCAAATTTTACATTATTAGCTGTTACAGTATCGGAACCATAAACACCATCCACAATTTTAGCCGCTTGGCTTGCATTTTCTCCATTGTCAAATAAAAACTCTAAAATGTATAGAATTTTCTCGTTATTCACTTCCAGTTTAACACCCTGTAACTCACAACTGAATGCACCACACAAAAAACAGCAAAATAATTTTTTACTGTGCAATGTCATCCATCCAACGAGCATAAATCTGGAATTGTTTAATCGATACTTTACGAGAAATCTATCAGTACAGCCATTTGCCGAAAAAAATAATGGATTTCTTTTTCCCCAACCTAATATTATGTCAACTTTTTAACTACGTTCGAAATTGCTTATAACTACAATCAAGGGACCGGCGAAATTAGTCATTATAAGCAATATTACATCAAGGGCAGAGTTATTTGTGGATACCATTTGGATACCATCGATATAGTCGATTTCGTTATAACCGATTTCTGTATTATAGCGTTTATTATATGTATTATATTTGAAACTGCACTGAATAAAATAACATTATCATTTTTGAAATATTATTAAATAATTAAAATTGTTTTGAAATTATGTGCGTATGTTAATGTCGGCACGTATACGTCTCATGTTTTTCATAGAACTAGAGATTCATTGATTACAATTGTTATTTTCAAAAATGTAGTAATATTATATTTTTCTTTTTTATATTCTATTTATTTTTCTCTTGGTCTTCTGGTATTATTCATGAGTCTGAATAATTCATTCAGCCTTTTCTCCTTGCCGTTGACTGCCGTTTCTTATTTAAGTTTATGATCAAATTCAATTTACGCCAAGTGACCACAAAAAAGATGCCATTGTTTATTTTTTCAGCGACCTTAATAATGCACTGAATGATCATCACTGGCGAAAACAAGATACACAACCGCAAGAAGATTCATATTTCTCGTTTGTAGGTGAAAAACAAATGGGACATGCAATATCTAGCTATGAAAATATCAAAAGTAATATTTAGTTGTCAGATTATTTTTGTCTTTACTCCAATAATTTCAAAATTTCAAATAATTTTATTAAACTTCGTTCTTTTGCTAAATCGTGATTGAACTTGTCAGTGTTTGGTGATTATTTCCTGTAAAAAAAACAGTAAATTTTATAAATCATGTCAAAGTTGAGAATTTGGCGTATACTTAATATCATAACGTATACGTAGTGTGTCAAATAGAATAATATCATGTATACGCTCCATTAGTAAGAATTATTGAAGAGAAAACAATTTTTATAAATTATATAAAACTAAAAATTTGGAATTGTACCATCAAAAATTTGTTTTCAAACATTTTCTAAAAAAATAACAGAATAGTAAGGCGAGATTATACTAAATTCATAATTTTTCTCCTCCAATTTTTTATTTTAATATTTTCTCTTAATGAATCGGTTTATTCCATTTAAATCTCAAACAATACATTTTTATTTCAAAATTATGCTACACATATAACTTCAACGTTTATGAAGCCCATGCAATTGTCCAAATTCCAAGTCAATTTTAACATAAAATATACCACGAACAAGCTAACAACAATGGCAAATGTACGATTTGGACATTAAAGAGTCATCAGCAGGCACAATGACAAATGAAAGATTTTTCGAAAATGATAAGTGACAACTACAATAACAACAACGACAGCGAAAACCAAATTCAATTTATTGTTTAGACTAAACGAGACACGCCCTTTCCTTTGAACTTTAGGATCACATTTACGACATACGTACATAAGTATATTTGCAATTATGCGTATAAGGTGGTGCTGCTGGTGACACACTGACACGGCAAACATTAGCCTGCGCTCGTTTGCCCTCCCCCATACCTGGGTAATGAAACAAATAAACAAACAAATAAAGAAAAAGGCCGACTTTTTTTCTCTGGCCACAAAAATAGATAACAACAACGTCGGCAGCAACAGCAACAACAACACGAATGTCACTCAACACAGGCTACCTTGGCCTCAAAAAGCACAAGCTTGCACACACACACAGAAACACAAAGTTAGCCGTGGTACAAACAACCTAACTCAATATGAGCGCTCAACAACAAAACACACAACAAACCCTCACAAGTTTACGCACATCAGGTACCATCACAGCCTAGTGTTAATTTCACAGAGCGCAGGAGAGCGAGCGAACGAGCGAGCGTGTGAGAAGAACATTGAACACCAGTGACGATGTGGCTGGCATCGCAACAATCATCATCAGAAAATAAAAACAAATTGTTTTTTTGTTTTGTTATGAGAAAACGCATTCAGAAGATCAGATCGGAATGGCAGAACATTGAATGGCACGGGGCATATTTGTTCACTGTAGAGAAATGAGCAGTGTGCACACATCGACGAGACAAACAAATGAAGCAAGAGACATACAGATAGCTAAGTAGCTGAGTGTTCAATGGCTATTTATTATATTGGGGTGTAATGTAATTTGTTGTCATATTAGATTGGGGAAAATGAAATAGTCGAAAATGTCGATAAAATCGGAGAAATGATAGAAGTTGAACGGCATGTTAGCCGTCATAACATAGCCTATGAGCTAAAAATCCACCATAAAACTGTTTTAAACCATTTACACAAAATTGGATTCAAAAAGAAGCTCGATGTTTGGGTGCCACAACAATTAACTGAACAAATAGGATGTATCGAATTTCCATCTGCGAAGCCTTGGCCAAACGGAATGAGATAGACCCATTGCTTTAACAGATGATGACTGGAGATGAGAAATGGATCACATACGATAACCCTGTGCGAAAATGTTCGTGGCCAAAGAGCGGCGAAGCATCTCAAACGGTGGCCAAACCAAGACTAACGGTCAGGAAGGTTGTGCTATGCATTTGGTGGGACTGGAAGGAGTTTGCTTCCATATGGCTAAATTCTGTTCACTACTGTCAACAACTGGACCGTTTGAAGATAGCAATTGACCAGAAACGGCCAGAATTGGCCAATAGGAGAGATGTGGTGTTCCACCAGGGTTAAGCCACACATATTTAGAGTGACTCGTCAAAAACTTGGGGAGCTTGGTTGGAAAGTTTTAATGCATCCGTCATACAGTCCGGAATTGGCACCAAGCGATTACCATCGTTTTCTTTCATTGCAAAAAAAGGATATCTGCAAATAGAGAGCAAGACTTCTATGGAAGACGCATTATGGAGTTATCTTTACTATGGCAACATAACAGAACTTTTGAACAGAATATTTTCTCTTTTGGTCTTCTTTGTTGCCACCCTAATGTACGCATTTGCCAATATGTAGGTATGTTTGTAACATTGCCGTAACAACATCTTGATGATAATTGAACCCCAGCAACAACGCAAACAACAACATCAGAAACAGCAGCAGCAGTATTACCATAACCTAATACGCAATAATTAGCAAATACTTGATGAGCATTGCCATAGCATTCAACAAAGTAAAGCAGAACAAAAATTTCGTTGCTTCAAAGCATAGTTGCGATTGTTCTTCTTCGTTTTTTGCATAATGGAAAGGAACACACATACATACTAACGATGATACTACAAATGTGTGTCATTATGATGGTAACCAAATGACACATTGCTTCTTTGTGTATAACTTCATGAATATTCCTAGAAACTTTTGAACTTTAAATTCTTTAAAGATTTACAAAAATTTTCCCTCCTGCCCCCATAATTAGTCCCAACTGGCTGTAAATTTGCGATGGTGGCCACCAAAATAATAACGTCATTATTACTATGACAATATTTCATATATAGCCACCAACGGCTTTATTATCAGCATTGACCCATGCACACGCTCTCACACACAGGCGCGCGCACACACACACAACCACACTGAAACTCCTCTGTTATTAAAGATTCTGTGTGGTATTTTTTGTATTTGAGGTTTTGGGCTGTTCGTCATTCGATGCCCATTCTTTTGTGGGCTGTTTGGATGGATTATGGCTTTGTGGTGGTGCTGCCACTGAGTATGTGTGTTTGTGTGTGTGCTGATGGTGGTAGCTGAAACATTACAAAGAATGGCATCTCTTCTAACCGCTTACCCCCACAATTAAAATTCATTTATAAATGGCATTTAACATTGGAAACTTTTTCTGTTTTTGTTCTTTATTTTTTTTATAAATTTTTACGATAAAGAAAAGAAGAATTGTTGTTGTCGTTTTTTTTCTGCTGCTGAACCACAGATTTAAAAATATCCATACTTTATAAATCCCTGGTGAATTAATCACCACCGTTTTGTTTTGTGTTATTGAAGAAAGTAAGACGGCCATAGATGAAAAAGAAGCAAGAAATGTTATTTTGAAATAAATTTTAAAAATTACTGGCTTATATTTTAAATGTTGGACCATTTTTCTTGCCAAAAAATAATTTCCCTAGACCAACGAAGAAAATCATCTTATGAAATGAGCTCACCGAAAACCATTTCATAAATTTACATTAAAATATGTATATATGGATTGAATTTTCTTGGATCAGTCTGTCATTGTGGTCCCAAAGAAACAAAAACAATATGTGGAAGAATGTAGAACCATCGGCGTGCTGACCAACAAAACCATTGGAGGAGAGGTAGGGCAAACAAACATCAACCAAACCACAAAGTTTATACTAAATTTAGACCACAACAAATATACAAGACGGTAAAATTGAGTGTGTGTGTGTTGGTCTGTGTTTTACTGGGCGAGTGCTGATGCCTGAATTAAGAAAATAGAAATTTTGTGTGGTACAAGACAAAGGAATAGAAAAAAAATGATTCGGGGAGAATTTATATTACAGTCCAGAAAATATAATGTAAGAGTGAGCCATAATACAAAAGAAAGGGTAAAATATTCTCCCTATGACGTATAAGTTAGGTCCGGACTCATTCATTATTGGTCTGTTCCCGTACTACAATAATCTACTAATTTTTACTATTTTTTCGATGTAGTACGGGAATATACCATATGTTTTATTTAGTAGTATTTTTTGCAGAAATTGTTTGACGATATATATTTTTCTAAATTACGATTTCGTCTACAGCAATATTTGGTTTACTTTTTTTGGAAAACGAAAACATTTTTGGTCTATTCCAGAACTTTGAAGTAATTTCTAGTAATTGCAATTTATTTCGATTGTAAAACTTTTGTCAGAAGGAAATATGTGGCGTATGTGTCATATCATAACGTATACGTCAAAGGTGACATTTTCTTAGTCTTTAGGAGACCCACATGTCTTCTATATATAGGAATCTTATAGGTGTTCTGTATGTTGAAGACCCACCGGTCTTCTATTTATAGAAGCGTAATATAAAATAACCACAGTTCCACAGGAGACTCACCATTTCAGTACAGAAGACTTTATAAAACTCACAGATCTTCTATCTATGGAGATAGGAGACCCCCCCATTAATTTTTAGGAGACCCACATAAAATCCTAAGAAACTTTTGCCAGTTTTTTTACACGTAGACTATAATAACTGAAGAACATCTAATGAACTAGGTGGGGCATGCGAGACCCACATGTCTTCTGTATATAGGAGCCTTACAGGTCCTGTGTATGTTAAAGACTCATAGATCCTCTATTTATAGAAGAGTTATATAAAATAATCACAGTTCCACAAGAGACTCACAGCCCATTTCAGTATAGAAGACCCATAGGCCTTCGGTCTTGATAAAACTCACAGATCTTCTATCTATGGAGGCCTTAATCTTTGGAAACCCACATAAATTCTTAAAAGAGGAGGCTTTATTTCGATTTTACAATTTTTGTCAGTTTTTTACACGTAGTGGCGTATGCGTCCTATCATGGCGTATACGTCAAATGGTGATATTTTCTCCTATAACGTATAAGTAATGACATTTCATGTAGACGATAGCAGAATATTCTGTAGAAAAACATTTCGATAGCAAAATTTTCCATAGAAAAAATAATTAAGAACACTATTAAAAAAAATCCGTAACAAATCTTTCCTATTTTTTTCTTAGCATTTCTCTTTTTTTTTTGCAATGACAATCTTTGAAATTTTTCCATTTTTTGAAAAACACAGTTTTTGCCCCCACATCTAGGATAAAAGAGGGACCCTTTTGCTTCCAATCGGACAATGGCTAAGGTATGCAACTGTTTCCCACAGAAAAAAAACAAGTTATAAATAACCAAGTAGGTTGGCTGGTTGTTTGGCTATTGGGCATGGTGGTGGCTATTAAGTTGCTGTGCCTGCAAATTATTTGGCCTCTTTTGGTGGTGAGCGCCAAAAACACAGAAAAACGAAGAACAACCAAAAACAGCAACAACAAGACTTTGTTGATGTTGTTTTTTTCCTTTAGTTGGGTGCTATTGATTGTATTGTTGTTGGTATTGCTTTGCTGGTGGCTGCTGCTGCTGTTCAAACATTCCAATTGGCACTAAGCCAACAAAATAACAAAATTCGGCAATGTGTGCTTGAAATCCATAAGAAATAACAACAACAAACAGACGAAGAACAAAAACAACAGCAGCACTTCTCTAGTGGCCATCATTAAAACACAGAAAAAAAGAACGACAAGAACAGCCAGAACTACTGTAGCCAAGAACAACAAAAACAACAACAAATGACGAACAAATGTTGCACAGCATCATCATCACCATCATCCGCAGCAGTAGTACCACCACTGCTGTGGGTTTGGTACGGCACGGTTCGATTCTATTCGTTTCTTTATGTCTGTCTGTCTAATGCTATTCTATTCGATTGCTTTGTTCGTGATGATGTCGTTGTAGTGTGGCTGCTGCCGTTTTTTTTGTTTTGTTTTTGGTAATTTTCCTTTTGTTTTTTCTCATTTGACCATCTATGGTGGATTCATTGCTATTTTGTATTTCTTCTTCATCTTCATTGAAAATTCAAGAGAAAAACCCATCAAGTGGAAGAGCAAATGATTTTTGGAAAATTGTCAAAAAAAGGGAGGCGAAAAGAAAACCCTCTCCACGAAAAGTGTATTTGGAGCATTCCAATTTATCGCAGGGAATGCATTAGGAATGTGTATGTATGTCTATAACAGGGCCTTTTGTGTATTTACTTCCAAAGATGAGGCCAGCTGTCAATTGAAATAAGTTGTGTTTTTTTTTCTCAAAAAGTCGAATACATTGTCAATTAGTTTTGCGAGTGAATTTAGTCAAGGTTACTCCAAGGGATTTTATGTGAGATAGAAAAATAAAACGGGACTTGAACTTTGACCTGCAGAATCGATTTGGAATTATATTTTAGCAAGGCATGTTCTTATAGCAATACATGTCTGGGAGATGATTGTGGAATATTAATCTAATGTTTTTCCTCATTTCCTCATTGTATCACGTATACGTGATATTTTCTCCTATGACGTATGAGTTATGATAGTAGTCATACGTCACATTTCATGTAGTCGATATTATATATTCTGTAGAAAATAGAGTTGATTGTGGAACATTAATCTAAGTGTATTTTCCACCGATATAAATATTTTTCCCTCAATTTTTCTCATTTCCTTATTTTTTACTAATATATATTTGAAATTGTTTTTCTCTATTTATTGCTTACTGCATTTTTGGTTTTTCTACTACCTTCTGTAAAAGACAATTCCCCAATTGCATTGAAGTTATTATCCAGTCTTCTTTAAAATCCCACCTCTTTTACGATTTCAGTGTGCAGCAAAAAAACGTTTAATTTCCGTTCCACAAGCTGCACCTTGCTTCTTGTCATACTTTCCCTGTGTCTGTGTTTTATTATTTATTTTCTTTTCTTCTCATTTCATTTTTGTCATTTTTTCTGTCTCCATAAAAATATTTCAAATAAAATAAATAAACAATACAAATCATGGTTGCAAGAAAAAATTATGACAATCCTTAACTTTATGGCTTTCTCTTTTAGCATTTATTCAACGCATCTGGTTACACCTCCCACCCCATCATGCCGAACGTTGGCTAGATTTGTGGAAATATGGAAACAAAAATCATTTCTTGTTGCTGTTGTTGTTTTCAATGCAAATAATTCTACTTGATTGATGAGCTAGCATAATTATATTTTTTCTGGATGCCCAGCTGTAGCTTATTTGACTGCAAAATTTCAGGAGGCAAAAAAGAGAAAATACGAAAATACTTAATTTTGTTCGCTACTTCTTCTTGCGTGATTTATTGTCATTCTGAATTATAAGATTTTAATTAAGAATTATTTCTATCCAAAAAAAAAATTAAAAATAGGGAAAAGCCAATGACTTATTTATGAGTGTTTCTGTGGCGGCTAACGTCAATGACAGGAAGTTTATCCATCCACGGCATGAAAAGTGCATCATAGTAATACATCAGTCGGTTTTTATTGGAAATGGTTTGTCATCTACAAAGAATAATTACACCTTGTCTCCGTGTTTCTTATTTTTTATGATTTAAGGTAAATGACACCCTGGCTGTCAATGCTCGTTTGACCAGTTGTTATCCTCCATATGGTCGGCCGGGCGAACACATGTCTATCAAAATCGTCTAGATAAACATGCCAATGACATCAAAATATGCCTAAAAGACTACCGGGAATTGCAATATTTAAATTTAGAAATTTAATTAGTAATCAATTTATTTAAAAAAAAAAAATTAAATATATATATGTATGTACATAAATATATCTAGATAAAATAATAAAATAATGCACACATGGTGTATGTATATGAAAATTTATATTTCTAAAAATTAAAATTTTAACTAAATAAAGTATTTTTATGCTTAATATTTCAACGGCAATCTATAATTTTGTAAATACGTTTTTTAATTCCATCTCCAGAATAAGTGTAGAAGATTAAATGAACTGTGTGGCGTTTGCGTCTTATCATAACGTATACGTCAAAGGGGGTGATATTTTCTCCTATATCGTATATTATGATAGTCGTCATACGACACGTTTCATGTGTTTTCTGTAGAAAAACATTTCGATAGCAACATATTGTTTACAAAAAATTATCGATAAAAATATTTTCTTTAAAAAATCCGTAACAATTTATTCCTATTTTTTTATTTTTTAAATTAGAATCTGTTTTTATATGAAATTTATTCCTTCATAAAATTGAAAACTTTTGCCAAACAATTTGTATCCTCACATCTAGGATAACATCTGACACTTTTTCTTCCGATCGGACAATGGTTAAGCTATGCAACTGTTCCTCACCGGAAAAATGTTATAAATAAAGAAGCATGTTGGCTGGTTGGTTTTGGTTCTTGGGTATGGTGTTGGCTATTATGTTGTTGTCCCTACAAATTATTAGGCCTCTTTTGGTGGTGAGCGTCAAAAACTCAAAAACGAATAACTATTAAAAACAGCAACAACTAAACTTTGTTGGTGTTGTTTTTTCCTAAAAAATGCATTATTGTGATTAATTTTTCAACTGCAATCAATATTAAAAAAAAATATTCTTTCTAGACCAGGCATAAAAGTAGCCAATACTATATCTTTTATTCGGATTTATTAACCGACGGAAATATTTAACTTATAATGGGGGATTTAGATTCTTAGCTATAATATATAAGGAAGAGGGGGCAACTTGTGACACTTTTCGCTTTGAAGCCTCATACAATTTTTTATTTTATAATTTTTGTTATTTTGTTTAACAATTTGAGAGAAATCGAAGGCAAATTCGTTTTTTACTGGAGTTTACTGGGCATGTTTAAAGGCCCATTTTACAGAAATTTAAACTATTTTTTTTTGTAGGTAATATATTCGACAGGAAATACATTAGTTATGTCGGAATCCAAAAAATTATTTAACATAAATAAACAATCACAGAATTCTTCCTGCGCTCATAGAACCAAAAAAATTAAAAACATACAATGACACTGCGAATGTTCACTGGAGTCGGTAAAATTTTAATCCCTGATTTTATGAGCTCTGTTCCATAAAAATGTTTTGTTTCGGAAACGACTGTTCCGCTGGAGCCACACAATGTTTGCCTGAAATCTTCGGAGAAATTAAGAAGTTTCCTGTAGGTCTTCACAGATCAAATGCAAATTAAGCGGCAGTTATTCGAGGAGGATACACATTAAAGCACTGATCATTTGGTTTCCGCTGGAGCTACTTTTTAAGACAATTCTGACCTCTGAATTTTATTACCAGAAGTCTTCAGAGAAATTCGAAAAGCTTGAAAAATTCGTAACGTTGTGCAGTACGAAAATGAGAGCTTTCACTCAATGACTTAAACCAATGGGTTTTTCACCAGATAAAACGTGGAATTGATAAGCCATCCACCGTACAGACCTAACTCGGCACCCTATAAAACTGAGGGTTCAACAATTTTCGATGTTTTGAAGAACTTAAAACTTATGACGTGGGTCTTCATCTGAATGTAAAAAAACAGCTTGGAAATTTATTTTGAGCGCAGAAGAATACAAAACGGATTTTAAACGCAGTTTTGGATGACGGATATTTGTAACAAACACACACACACTTGGGATAAAAAGAAGATCTGTTAAAGATAGGTAGTTTTCCTGGAAAAAGTTCATAACAATTGTTTTTTTTTTTGCTTTTTTGGTAGGACTTGCTGCAAAAATGTCTTTACTTTTTGAGAAGAATACAAAAAGTAAAATATTTTTGGTCATTTTAGGTATTTTTTTTCTAATCTACATTTGTTTACATAAACTCTGTACATCTTTTTTTGCATTATCTCTATATGTTCCCCATGTTTTCCTTCGTCATGCATTACAACTTCATCAGCTTTTGTTTTTAGAAAAATGTATATGCCTCAAAAATGTCATTTGAAAATGTTTTGCTAGGCCTCTAACTAAATTTCTACATCCAAAAAAAGATCGTTTTTAAAGTTCTCGATTGTATTTTTTATGAACCAGTTTTATTATTTTTAACTATTTTTTGATAGGAACATCTTCAGTTCGATAGAATTTTTTTATGCACGTCTTTAAATAGCTTGGTTTTATTTTTTATTTATTAATCAGTTTTTTTATTTTTTTTCATTAATATTTTTTGATGAACATCTGCAGTTCGGCAGTATTTTTTTAATGCCAGTTCTGGCATCATTTTCAACCAACTGTTATCCTCAAGTTCTCAACAGTTACCAATTATTTCAGAATAACTATTTACATGACCCTTGAAATAGTCCCTGTTTTGTATGCATAGTACATTTTCAATTATAAAATCTTAAATGTATTAAACGAAATCACTTACCTTTTAATATATGTGGTTATTGTTTATCAAAAAAATTATAATCCAATAAGAAGAAAATTAAATTCTTCGTTTTGCTGTCTGCTTGCATATAAAAAGATGGTATTCCAAAATTAATTTGCGGATAACAGGTAGATGTAATGGTGATGTATTTCTTTTGCAGGATTTACGAATGTATAAAGTAAATATTTATAAGTTTATTTGCTGTTGTATAGTTTTTTGTTTTTGTTGCTGTTTTGTTTTTTGTTATATAGAAAAATATCACTTTCTCTTTTTAAATGCTTGTTTGTTTTTTTGTCACTTATGTTTTTTTGCATATTCTGTTTTCTTTTTAAATATTGTTATTCATTTTCTTTATTTGTATATCAGTTACTCTGTTTAAAAGAAAAAAAGGAAGAAGAAGAAAAAAATAAAATTAGATAAAGAAAATTCACTTTTTAAAAAGCACTCTGTGATAATTTGAATTGCTCTTTTTTGGGATGATGATGATAGGAATGCTCTTTTTTCCAAAAGAAATAAAAAAAAATTCTCTTTGTTGAGCATAGTTATGCTGTTGTATTTTTAGCACTTAGCACCGAGAGACGAAGAGAGTAGAACCAAAACCACGAAGAAGGAAGTTAAGAAGTTTGTCGGTTGGTGTTGTTGGTGCTGTTGAGTTGAACTATTTTTTTTTTAAATATTTCAAAAAAGAACCACAAAAATGTATTTTCATTTTTTTTCTTGTTGTTGTGAACACTCTGCATGTTTTTTATTTATTTTTTTGCAGACAATTTGTTTTTTGTTTGTTTGTTTTTTTTTATTGGCTTATTTTTGCATACGGAAAACCAGAAGCAATGCTATGATGAGCCACAAGTATTGTGCGTCTGTTTGTATATTGAAATAGTATGTATGTATATTTATTTTGCAGATTTTTTTTTTTGTTTGTTATTGTTGTTGATTGGCTGAGCATAAAATCGTGCAGACCGAAAAAAATTAAAATATTTTGTTATCAAATGTTATTGTTTGGTGTTTTTATGTTTTTCTTAAATTAAGAAATTTTAACTTCTGTGGCAATTCTTTTTGGGCGTATTTTATTTTGAAGACATTTTGCACAGTAAATAAATTTTTCGTGTGTGATGATAACGAAATAATAATTTTTTTCTCATACTTCCAAATTCATATAATTTTAAATGAGGGGTTTTTCACATATTCCAATATTTTATAAATTGTTTTATTTATATGTGTCACTTTTTTTAAAACTTTTTATTTTTTTATAAACTCTTTTATTTTGATTTAAAGTTCGGCCTTAAATTTCCAAAAACGGTATAAAATCAATAAAATAATATTCGAAGTAACATTTTTTTTAATTTTGTCACTATTTTTTTTTAAATTCCAAATTATTTGTTTCAGTTTTATATCATTTTTGTTTAATAAAAATTCCCACATAATACACAGGATATTTTTAAACAATTACAAATTGATTTTTAAATTTAAAATAATTTTTTGAAAAAAAATTTTATAGTTATTTCATTCACATTTTACAATAATTATAATAACAAAATTTTGTTCATTAATATTGTTTTATAAATTGTATATTTTTTTAATGTGAAAATTTAATTTTATTATTTGTTTTAATATTTTTCATGATTTTTTAGAACATATTTTTATTTGCTACAATTTTTTTTTATAAATTATTGGAAATAAGATTGTCACAATTTATAGAGTTTAAATTTTATTTTTTATATATCCACAAATATTGTATTTTGTAATTCTCACTTTAGTAGTCACTAAATTTTACCTTTAGAATTTTAATATTTAGTTATATTTTTAATTTTTTAGTCTTCTCTAAAAATATTTTAATTATATATATTTTTTTTAATTAATATTTTATTTAAAAAAAAATTTGTTTTTTTTTAATTTTTAAATATTTTTTATTTTGTTTTTTTATTTAAGTTCACTTTAATTTTTTAACACACACTTTTTTCCAAAAATTGTTAATTTTCTTGTGGGTTGTTGCTTATCCGTTGCAGATGCTAATGATGTAGTAACACCAACTGTCGCAACCGTCGCCAACCTATCATTGACAATGCGCCAATGTTGGGGGATGTTGTATAGTTGATGAAAGTCACTTCTTGTCAAAATCTCAAAACCCCAACAATGCGCCACCGTGTGGTATGGTGTTGTACTTTTTATTTTCTTTTTCGTACTGTGAGGATTATTAATGCCGTCGCCGCCGCGTATCGATACTCGCGGTAGCTCTTACAGATAAATACTCTTTAACTGCTAAAGTTGTTGTTGCTACTTATTCTTATTTTTGTTTTCACACAGAATTCACAAATGCAGTTGCGGATGATGGTGTTGATGAAAAATACACCAGCCAGCGAACCAAGCAACCAACCGAACGAGCGAGCGAACAACACACAACCCATCACACAACAGCAACAACTACACCAACAAAGAAATCCGAAAAAAGAGCTATTCTTTCATACACAATCAGAGTTAAGCGCAAAATGACGAGAGAAGAAGGATGATTAGCAACGACGACGATAATAACAACAACAACAGCGACCACGAACGTTGGATATGATGTCAGTTTAGATTCGCTTTGATGCCGTTGTTATTATTCTTTTTCTCCTTGTGTCGGTCTCGGTTGCTCTGTTAATAAAGATATTTTTCGCGACCGATGTTCATCATCCGTCCAGACGTTCTATACCCACCGATGAACATCTTGTAACTATTTTCAAAAAGAGTACACAAGCAGTACCAGACCCATCGAGCCAAATAAAACAGCAAAGCACAGACGACCACCAGCACCACCACCACTACCATGAACAGCAGCCAAGCAATAACAAGACAGCCACAACGATGACATACAGACACACAGAACACCAGCCGTACAGCTGGCAGGCAGAGTACACTGAAGAGTAAAGTTAGGCTAAGCCAACAGCAATCAAACTATCCAAACGACAGCGCCAACAGCAGCAGCAACAATAAAAAGCGGCAGCATTAACATCATCGGGCAAAAGTAATAACACCAGCAGCAAACAGAACAAAAACACACAAAAACAACAACAACACAAAATTGCCATCAGATTCATGCATCCAAACAATCATCCATTGGAAGACACACACACACGAACACATTCACTAGAGTTCCCCCCAAACAAACAGACGCACATACATACGCACACAATAATACTGTCTGGCCTTACTCATTGTTATTAGTTAGCCTATGCACAGAGGAACAAACGACCACCGACCACAACCGACCGACGAACCGACACACCGAATGATCCAAAAACAGAGAAAAACAACGAATAAACATCCGAGGGGCATCCACTCGCTCACTCACTTATAGGCGGCAACGTTGTCGTGCATCAAACAATAACACTCATACGCGACCATTACATGTTGGCTGGCTAACTGAAGACTAAAGAACCCCAATGCCTCCGACAAGTGATAATGCAAAGAAAGCAAGAGTTAGACTAAGCACAAAACAAAGAGAGACTCCGCACAACACACACACACAAGTAGCACATACAAAAATTGCATGCAAGTCAGACGACGACGGCGACGACCGCAATCGTAACAATAACATTAACCTCAGCATTAATAAAGCGAAATGCAAAATGTTAGCCGCCACCATGTGCTCTGAGAAGAAAGAGAGCTAGAGATAAAAAAGAGCCCCAAAATACCACAAGAAAAAAACACGCTCTCATTGTATGTATCCACTCAGCCGTAGTGCTCTCCACAAACACAACACAAACGTACACGCCGCTGCTCTTTGACTGAGGTCTAACACAAAACAGTAAAATGCACCAGTCAGCCAGCCAGCCAACCAACTGACCGACCACACCAAACACACAAATAATCAAAACAAAAGAAGAAACAATTTCCGAAGAATGAAATACACAAATACAAACACACACACACAGATATTGGAAGGCAATCTCATATACAATAAGAGCATACAGTGTCAATGGGTAGGGTGGTTGTGTTAATATGCTGATTATTTCTCCCCCCCGCAAATTTTAGTTGCATTTTGTTGTGAAAATATTGCAATGTTCAATGGAACAAATAGGAAATATTTTGAAAAGTTATGATCGAAAATAATAAATCAGGGAATTTAGTCAACTAATCGGAAAAATTTATAAAATGATTGATTTCTTTAAAAAATAATTAAACAAGAAATATACGAAGATTAGATTATTAGTTAATTAAACTTCAGTGATTATTGGAAATTACCCAAATGTAGAATATAAGAACTAAAAATTAAGAACTGAAATGTGGCGATTTTGGGGCGTATGAGGTACCAATTTTGTTCAGATTTTGGATAAAGAAGTATTTCACAAATAATTATTATAGGTATATTTCAAAATCTTATTGATTCTATAAAAATAATGAGATGAAATGCTAAGTAAAGTGGATATGTTTGGTAGGACCAATTTTCTATGTACAGAATGAAATGATCTATTCGGAAGGTACATTTGTTATAATCCGAAACCTGAACCCTATTAAAAATTTCTGGTTTTGAGCCATGCACAATGCTGCTCTATTATCTACACTAATAAAATAGTAAAGTGATCGACTGACTTAACGATTCATCAACGCCCAGACGAAACATCTGAAACTAGAATCTTGAAATTTGGGGTGAGGTTCACTCTTGGTCCGAAGGTGTCAGATTATTCTGGATTTTTGGAAATTCCTACTAGAAGGACACGAACTAAATATGGTACCATTTGTATTAGGTTAAACGGTGAAGCTAGAAATCTTGAATTTGGATTGAATCATAAATGGGGTGTAGGATAGATGTAGCATAGGATTTTTTTGGAAATTCGAACTATAAGTATAAAATTTGGTATAACTAGAATTTGGAGGAACGGATGGTGCCGTAATTCTGAAATTTAAAATACATATTATCGTCAGAGTGTAGAATGGGAAACGTAGGTAGTTTTGGATATTTTTAACTATATGTACGAAAAGTACTAAATGGTACTATATTTGGTACAACTTGTATTTGTGTGAACCGATAGAGCTGGAAACCTAAAATTTTGAAATAATATTACTATTGGATTGCAGAATTGAGGTATGTTGGTATTTTGGAGTTCGGATCGCTGTTGGGGTGTACGTTGTGGTAAGTAGGAAGTTTTGGAAATCTACTAAATTAGGTCCAATTTGGATTTAAGTGAGCCAATAGAGCTGCAACACTTAGATTTGGAAATAAGATTGTTGTTGTTGAGTGTAGAATTGGGGGAATGGACATAGTTTTGGAAACTAAATTCGGTACCTATCGGTTTAAACAATTGGATTTATTTTAAACCTATAGGTTTGGAATCCTCAAAATTTGGAAATAGGATTTCTATTGCACTTACGTGTACTAAGTAGTACTAAATTTGATAAAATTTGGATATAGGTGATCCGATAAAACTGGAATCTTGAAATTTTGAATTAAAATTACTGTTGAAGTGGAGGATTGGGGTATGGCAGTAGTTTTTTGGAAATATTATGTTGAGGAAAAAATCCATTATTTTTTATAAACTAAAGGACTTTATTTAACATGCCGTTATGTTGTACGATTTGTTGCGATTTTAAATGTAACTTCATAATGCATCTCTCATAGTAGTAAATAGTTTCCTTCCAGTCTCAGCAAATGCATAGCAGAAACTTCCTGATCGCTAGTCCTGGTTTGGGCACCGTTTGAGGTACTTCACCGCTCTTTGGCCACGATCGTTTTCGCACAGGGTTATCGTATGTTATCCATTTCTCATCTCCGTTTAAGAAATGGGTCTATCTCATTCCGTTTGGCCAAGGCGTCGCAAATGGAAATTCGATCCATCTTATGTTTTTTTTTTTGTTAATTGGTGTGACACCCACACATCGACCTTTAAACCAGCTTTGTGTAAATGGTTTAAAACAGTTTTATGGTTGAAAAATTCTTCAAAAACTGGTCAGGGTAATGTCAAATACTTGAGAGCGCCGAAAAATTTACTAATTTTTACTACAAAAGACTAAAGTCTTACAGGACACAATAAAAAACAAGAGTATATATTTTTATAAATTGCAGTCCTTATTCGTTCATGCACTTAAGCATAATACCAAAAATATTGAGATTTTATAATTAATAATCTTTTTTAAAATTATTTTTTTATTATTATATATATTTATCTTTTAATATAAAACACTGTGCACAATTCACCACACAAATCTTCGAGCCTAAAAACTGATGCTAAATTCTGCTACTACCGACACACACACTATGGGGTTGGGGGTTGTTGGACACCGACACACACTTGTTAAACGTAAATAAACAAGAAAGCAACAAATCAAGAGTGTGCCATGCCACAATATTGGAGAGGGGGTTTTTTCTTTGAAATTTACTCTGTTGCTCACCGAAAAATTTAGTTTCGAAGACAATTCTTCTCTTATCAGTTTGTTATGCTCTGAGTAGCCAACATTAACCATTTCATGAAAGAAAATAAAATAGGGGAGCATTAAAATAACATAAGAGAGAGAGACGCTGTAAAATTGTTTGAGATAAAGAGATGAGATTAAAGTGAGTTTTACTCTTGGATTAATTTCAACTAAAACTCTTTGCTGTTGTCCAAAAAGAAGAGGGGGTTAGTATTAAACACATGTTAATGGGGTATGGTGGAGAATCTGTCAAATATTGAATGTAAAAAAGAAAAGAAAAACTTTTTTTATAGGTTTCTTCTAAAACAAAAAATATTTTGAATTACAAAAAATATTGAAAAAGAACTATCTTAGTAAAATAAACAATTTCCTTATTCAAATTCAAATTCAAAAGTTCTCTGCTGTAATGTTAAATTCCTTCTGCGTACATTATGGCCAACAACAATATTGTATTTTATTCTTTGTTTTCTTTAAGAATCCAAAACTTAGTTTTTTGTAAAAGGTCAAATGTCAAATTAACTACAAAATATTCACACCCAATGTTGATAAAAACAAACAGAATAAAATAAACCTCTATTTGCGTTCTACAACAAATACAATTATCACAATTGTCAAAAAATATTACGTCTGTAAAAGAAAACAAAAACAAATAGAAAGAATGCCCAGAGAGCAAACCAAAGAACTACACATTCTTCGTAAAAAAAATCTCCATAACTTTTGGGGCACAGTGTTGTGAAGTCACATAAAAATAAAATAAAAGAAATCTAAAGTAAAAATTAACGCTTAAATATGATTATTTTTTTATTTTTATACCAATCATCATGAGGTAGAGAGCATATTAAAATGTTCATTCCATTTGCAATACTTCGAAATATTTGTCGGAGGCCCCATATATTATATACATATAATATCAGAATAAAATGCTATGTTGATCCGTCTGTCTGTTGAAAACACAATAGAGATGGAAATATTTGATTTCAGGGTTCATGGAGAGTGACGAACTTATTTTCAGAATATTGGCAATATAAGGCCAATATAAGGCCACTTAGTTGTTTTAAAAGACATTTGCAAATCTCTAACCGGATCCGGTTGCAACAGGATGGCATAATAATCGCATCTATATGTCCCAATAATTTTTCCGGTGACTAATTTATTTTGGTAAAATCAATTTATTTATTAAAATTAATCACTAAATTTTAAAACCAGTGAGGGGAGCAGTATAATCGGACTGGGCCGATATATTAACCGATCTTCAACAATAGGGTTCTTCATTGGCCAAAACGCATCCTACATGAAAAAATTCGTAAAGATTGGTCCATAACTGTGGCCTGTATCGCGTTTACAAATTATAATGGACAAATGAACGGACCAATATTTCGCGGCGTTACAAACTATTGGGGCTGCACAAAGCTATAATACCCTGACATCATAGTTGTGTAGGGTATAATTAACCGATTCCAGATAAGAAAAAAACTCTATTTATCTACTGTTTAACACCCTTTGTTGTTCCGAATTATCGTTAAATAATTTACATATCACTTTATCAGACATATGATTCAAAACACTGTGTTCCATAAAACTAACACCCTCTATAAGACCTCTCTCGGTGCTCCGCGCAACACCTTTGACTCAAAGAACAAAATAATTTTTGTTTTAAATGTTTAAATAGAAGACAGAAGACATGAACATAGGCAACAAAAAGTATGAAAAGGAAATCGACAGAGACATGAACACACAAACGCACACACACACATAACCCACACAATTGGTCTGAATACAATGATTTTTATGCAAATCATTATAATTTGAGAAATGCACACACACACACACACACACACACACACTCATACCCACATACATTTGGAAGGCAACCATCTATAACACCAAGTTCCAGAATGTCAAAAAGTTGAAAAGACCCACAAAAACTACAACAAGAACAACAACAACATAACCGAAACGAAAACGAACAATGCATAGCATTTGCATTAGAAAATAACCGCACTTCTTATACAGGCGTGCACAAAAACTCACACACACATACATGTGTAATTTTCTTTTTCTAAATTTGAATTTTTCAGGGTGTATATACTTTTATACGGCAAAAATGTGCCTCATTGAAATATTGGTTTTAGACAACATCTTACGTTGCACCAAATCCGTTTCAGAAAATTTGAAGTCGATTTACAAATGTCCGCCCACTTGTCCGTCCATCTGTCTGCCTGGCCGGCTGGTACGCAAGCCTAAATGTGGGACCCATTGGTTTACTTCATCTGGTACATTATACCCAAGGACCATCAGACCTATAAGCATGAATTTGTTCAAAGGACTGGTAGAGCTATAAGCGTGGATTTTTTCAAAGGACAACCAGACCTACAATCGTGGATTTTTCAAACGTCTGTCAGACTTACAAGCGTGGATTTTTTTCAAACGTCTGTCAGTCTTACAAGCGTGGATTTTTTCAAAGGACAATCAGACCTATAAGCGTGGTTTTTTTCAAAGGATTGTCAGAGCTATAAGCGTGGATTTGAAAAAAAACAGTGTGTAGTAATACTGTCGGAAACACCGACTGACACTTTTTTTATACCCTCCACCATAGTATGGAGTGTATATTAAGTTTGTTTTTCCGTTTGTTACTCATCGAAATAATCATTTTCCGATTTTTTAACATTTTTTCCATACGCTTGCATTTTTAAGAATATTGTTTCAGGACTGTTATAAGACTGGATTTTTATACCCTACACAAATATGTTGTCAGAGTATTATAGCTTTGTGCAAATATTGGTCATACACCCACCCTTAAGTATACCGATCATCATATCTCGACTAGCTGAGTCAATCTAGACATGTGTGTCCGTCCGTCTGTTTATTCTAATTTGCATGACCGGTTCTGCCTATGAACCTCTATTGTTTTTGGTAAAGATCGGTTAACATTTAGAGGATGAAATGGACTAAATACTTAATTTTTATCGTATTTCGGGTCGCTCCAGAGGCCATAATTGGGGCCGATTATATAATATTCAGTGATGTTGAGATGATGCAAACGTCATTTTTCACAGATTTTCTAGTCGCTCTATACGCCGATAATTTATGCTGAATTTATGATATTTTACATGGTGTCTGACAAAATACTTAGAACGGCTGTTTAAATGATGATCGGTCACTATTTGAATCAACCAAAACCTAATGTGGCCAAATTTTTATTTTATGGCGTAAATATTTACCTCGGGAAAACTAGATTTGGAAAATGTGCCAGGGTTGACCTATAATCGATCAAGAGGGTGCAAATATTGCAAAAAATTGCCCAGGCTCAGAATGTAGAACCGCAGAAAATTAGATTTTTGTGGTAGGTATTTTAGGTATCATATGTTCGGCCCGGTCTGACTATACTGGTACACTCACTAATATTCGGGAGTTTGGTTGGGAAGTTTTAATGCATCCGCCATAAAGTCCGGATTTGGCACCAAGCGATTATCATCTTTCTTGTGTTTTTTGATTTAGAGTATTTTTTGAATTTTACTTCTAGCCGCAATCACGAATTTCTAAAAATATATTATAAGATTATTGTAGTAGCGAATCTGAGTTATTTGATATATATTTTGTGTATGTAGAATCCACCGCTTCAGTGCAATACCATCCAAAGGTGGAAATTTTGTTCGATCAAATTAAAAAAAAAACCTATTATTCCGACGAAATTTGTGTATCTGTCAATTGAATGATATGATTACCCGAGATCAGCAAGGTTTTTTACGTTTCGGTTGATATAAAATCCTTTTCGTGAAAATCCATCTACTAGAACGGCGGGAATTGAACTTCCAAAAACACGAAATTTGGAGAAAAATGTTTTTCAAAATATCGCGGATTTAAATTAAATATCTGTGGATCATTTCCGTTTCAATTTCAGCCGAAAGAGAGATGTAGCCCACTTTATCTCAAAAAAAGAGTGAGCGCATCAACCAAAAACTTGATCGCGAACGGATTTGGAGTCAGAACATTTTTCTCTATATGTGTACCAAAAATTATTGATGTACTATGAGAACAAAAAAGACGATTTTTTGAAAATGGAATTTTAAAAAATTTGCAATATTGCCCATATATAGATAAAACATTCGATGTTTTATCAATTTTTCCAGGACTTTTATAGTTCGTATTTTAAAGATTATTTTTTCAGAAATGATAAAAGCGTGATTTTTTGAAATATGTTTTAAAGGGCCGAATCTATGCAAATCTTTGGACCTCTGGCAAAATTCCTTCATTTAATAATTGTTAATGCATTTGGATTGGAATTACAAAAAATGGAAAATATTATTCCATTAGAGTCTGGCGTATTAATATGCTTAAATATCAGGTATAAACTACAAAGTATTAGATTAATGCTACGCCTACACATAAACTCGAAATTTGTTTTGTTTTATTTGATTTTTTTGAGGCACTCAATCATCTTTTTTTTTTTGCAAAACATTCCACAAAATTTGTGTGTTCTGTGACTTCAGGTGAATATCCTCTTTAGAGCAAAGTATTCGTTCATAAGCATCGTCATAATACTAATATTTCTTTATGTCATTCCAAGAGAATACGCCGAAAGGATTTCTTCCATCCTTGGTGTTGCTGCTGCACATTCTTTTGTCGGTTGGTCTGTCGGTGTGGCAGCAACATGAAGGATTTTAGAAATATTACTTCTTGGGACAAAAAGCCAACACACATACACACACCGATGTAGGAGCATTTCAGATGCATTGGTGTTGGTAACCAAAGTAAAGAGTCTTTGAATCATCATCGCCAGCATCATCGCCAGCATCATCATCCTTGGCTTAATGTGCCGCGTGCTTAAAAAGTGACAGTAAATATTTTTGCAGACTTTGTAAAAAATGGACGAAAAATAAACTAAAACAAATACTGTCTTGCATATATTTTTTTCACTGAAAATATTTTAAAAGATTTTTTATGGCATTTCAAATAAAAATGGTCTTTGGAAAAAAGCTTTTAAAAAACAAAAAAAGACACAGTCTCAAAAAAAAAAAAAAGATTTTGGTTATAATTCCAAATGGGTTTGCCTTGGCTGGCTCATCATCATCAACATTGTCTTTGACCAATGACGATGGCGATCGGGTATCTTCTAATGAGGTGGGGTTGGTCTTCGTCTTCTCTCTACCTGTGGCGTCTTTAAGTGTTTTTTTAAGTCATGTATACATTTGGTTCTTAATTTCTGTTGAGGTTGAGGTTTAATGTTTTAATACATTTTGTCATGCTTTTGGGTAATAATTCACAGATTAACACCATTTAGAGATTCAACATAAAAACGAAATGATTTTGACAGGATTTCAAAATGACCACGTATCGTATGTGAGTGTGTGTATATAATGTATAACATTTGACATACCATTGGCATGACTAATAATGCCCCCTTTTGTAGTTGACACTTTATCAATATTTCACGACGGAATTGAGGATTATGTGAATTTGAAAATTTATTATTAGAAAACATTTTGGGGGGAAATATGAATTAATTACACAAAAGTGGTTCATAGATAACCGAAATTGAAGAGCTATGAGAGTAATAAGTGGGGATATTTTAAAAATATGATTATGAAGATTTATCAAGTATTATCATAATAGTGGGTTTTTTTTAAGAGTTGAATAAGAACGGATTTTTAAAGAATATAGTTTCTAGGATTACAAGCATATATTTTTTTATAGTCCTTTTCGTGTACTATTATAAGGATGTATTTTTTATGAATATTCTCTAGGACAAGTACTACCATATGCAAGGATTTCTGAAATGGATTTTTTAAAAAATATTTGTTCATGTATTATAACAAGCAAGGATTTTTAAAGAATATTTTTCTACAGGATGTTTGAAGAGCGTCATAAGCATAGATTTGCAATGAACATTTCTTGAAAGATTATCAAAGATTTTTTAACAAATAAGGATAATCATCGACGTGGATTTTCTAAAAAAGGAAAAAATGTCAACCGGTGTTGCCGACAGATGTTTTGCGGAATTACACACAGCTTTTATTGTTCACTTTATATAAGTTATTTGATTTTATCAAAGGGGTTTCGGATTCAATGTTGATCAAATCGGTTTTTCAAATCGCTTCAACAAAATACCAGCATTGGCCGGCTACTTTGTTAACGAATGTGAGAATAAATTATAATTATTTTTTTTCGCAGAATAGTGTATTTTTATTTCGGAAGAGCTAATAAATCTATATACTAATATTAACCATAATTAAAATGTTAGTGCCATTTAGTTCATATAGTACGTATTTCCATATCTCAACACTACACACAAATTTTGATCGCAACACAAATATAGCTCTATACTAATTTTGGTACCATTTATTACCTTTCGTATTCTTGTTGTACTTATTTCCAAACCCAATTCCAAATGTCATGATTCGAACTCTATAGGTCCACCCAAATCTTAATTTGACCAAATTTAGTATCATTTAGTACACATTAGTATAAATCGAATAGAAATCATATTTCAATTTCAGCCCGAATGCTTCGCCCAAGGATAATTGTAGCAAATTTTGTACCAAATAGAACAGATTAGTATGAATTTATAAAACTTCCTACATAGCTCAATCCTACACCCCAACAGTGATCCTAACTTCAAATTTCAAGATTCCAGTTCTATCGGTTCACCCAAATTAACATTTGGTCCATCAGGTACAAATTTCCAAAACTTCCTACATAGCCCAATCCTACACCCCAACTTCCAAATTTCGGGATTCCAGCTCTATCGGTTCACCAAAAATTTAAATTGTACGAAATTTAGCACACACGAACAATTAATTTCCGAAACTTTCTACATAGCTCAATTCTACACCCGAACAGTGAACTTAACTGTAAATGTTATCATTGCAGATCAATCGGTTTACATGCCTACAATAATCCTAACTACAAATTTCAGGATCGGTTCACCCAAAATCCAAATTGTACCAAATATAGTACCGTTTAGTAGTTTTCGTACACATAAGTACAATTTTGAAAAACTACCTACGCTCCGACCTTCGGAGTGGTAATTTCAAATTTCAGGATTTCAGATCCATGCGTTTCTCTAAATTCAAGTTGTACCAAATTTAGTACAGTTTAGTACTTTTCGTATACATGAGTACACGTTTTCAAATCTATCTCCTTATATCAACCCTACGTCTCAACCTTGATTCGATGGATGGATTTTTTGGAATATTTACTTCAAAGACCTGGAGGAAGAATTTTTCCAGAATTATCCTATATTTCTTTTTTAATAAATTTCCGTCAATGACTTGCGTGTGAGCGGAATTTGTTGACAATATTTCTTTTAGGAGTGACATTAGCCTTTATTTATTATTATTTTTTTTTTTTTTTTGAAATATTTGTTTCCAAGGATTATAATTATAGGAAAAATTTGTCAAGGACTATAATTGGCGTTCAGATTTGTATGAATATTTTTTTAAGAATTTCCTTAAGGATTATCAAACAATCATCCCATTTCTCATACATTCGTTTTTTATTCAATAGTTTTTTATTTTTATGCCAACATCACTGGCCACCTTGTAAACTAAACGAAGATTCGTATTTCAATTTGTTGACAACAATTGTTATTGTCTGAAATATAACCTCTGTTCCAAAGTACAAAATAATTTCGAAGACATTAGGTGCCTGGCAAGACTTCTTTCATAGCAGCCCTACAGTGCAATAAAATACCCCTATATACGAGTATATTTGTATATTTTTTGTGTTTAAATAATCTAAGTAAGTGATTTAAGTCAATATCATTTGCCTGCACCGAAAACCAAGAACACAAAAGTTAAGATACCACGAACAAAAAACAACAGCAACAACAATCGAGAATGACAGTAAAACAACTCAAATGGCAAAGGAGTTGAAACTATATAACAACATACGATTATACATATGTATATGTGTGTGTGTGCGATATTTATTTGGCAGAATATTTTTACAGGCCAGTCAGTCAGCCAGCCCTCTATTTACAATTGCCAAGTTCTAGCAAAGATATCTCTATTGTTGCTGTTGTTGTTGTCAAGGCATATCATCAGCAACAACTTTGGAAAACAGACACTTGTCTTCGTACCTCGAAAGTCAAGAGTAGAACTTTTTTGTCGGTTCTGCTGTTGTTACTAAAAGTCTTGAGTAAATAAATACCAATTGTGAATATGAATACATGGGTCGGAATGGAACCCGAATACGAGGATAAACAATGGAGATAACGACAAATGAACCACAACAACGACACAAATAAAATAAAAAAAAAAATAAAATTAACACCTTAACTTTGTGCTGAATAGTTCTTGTAAAAGTCATCAAATCAAATTTAGTTTAGCTAACGAAATGTCAGCTGGAATTTAGTGGGCTATGGTATTAGGGTGGTTCAAAAGGGAAATAAATACATTTATTTATTTTTCAGTGAGTTTTTGTTTTTATACCGTTTCGATCGAATAATGATCGAAGTTTTGCAATGAAGAGAAAAGCCAGAAGAAGAGTCTACGCACTCGCCATTATGCGACGAGTTGGTTAATTTCCTGATTTCTGAAAATAAAATTCAAGGCCTAATGGAAATAGGTTACTGTTGGAGTGTAGGATTGGGTTATGGATGTTGTTTGGCAAATTCATACCTATGATAACTATATTGTACTAAATTTGCTACAATTTGAATTTTTTTTGTGAACTTATAGAGCTGGCATCCTGAAAATTGAAGTTGGGATCATTTTTGGAGTGTAAGATTGAGGATTTTGATTGGAAATTTTGAAAATTTGTACTAAGTGATACCAAATGTGGATTTGGGTGAACCGATGCAGTTGGAATTTCGACATGTGGAGTTAGGATCACTGTCGGGGCGTAGAATTGAGGTATGCAGAAAGTTTCGGAAATTCGAACTAATGCCTACTAAATTTGGTACAATTTAAATTTTTGATGAAACGTGCTGGAATTCTGAAATTGGGAGTTAGGTCCAATTTTGGAGTGTAGGATGGGGATATGTAAGAAGTTTTGGAAATTTGTACTAAAGGTGCCAAATGTGGATTTGGATGAACCGATATAGCAGGAATCTTGAAATTTGAAGTTGGGATCTCTGTTGGGGTGGAGGATTGTGATATATGGAAAGTTTTGGAAATTAAAACTAATGTGTTCTAAATGGTACTAAATTTGGTACAATTATATTTGGGTGAAGCAATCAGGCTGGAATTCTAAAATTGGGAAATATGATTTCTATCGGATTTATATTAATCTGTACTAAATTTGGTAAAATTGAGATTTGGGTAAACCTATATGGATTGAATCAAGAAATTTGGAACTAATTTTAGAAATAAGGTACTACAAGAGTACGAAAGGTAATACATGGTATCCAAGTTAGTATAAAGCTAGATTTCGGTTGCGATCAAAATTGGTGTGTAGTGTTGAGATATGGATATAGTTTTGGAAATAGAGTGAACTCTCGATAATGTGGAATTTGTTAAAATTTTCGATTCGATCAGCTTATTTACCGCTAATTTCCTGATTTTTTTCAATACTTACAGGTCAGTTTGAGTAGTCACATTATCGAGAGTTCACTATACTTACTCAAATTTTGGATATGGGTGCCTATATTGATTAGCTCTTCTGACGTATGCAGTTCTCAGTAAAAATAAAATATTCACCCGCTTAATTAATGCTTACCGCGTGGACTTGTTTAAAAAATTTCAGAATTGGATTTTTTTAAGGTTTCCAATGTGGATTTTAGCAGCCCTGGAGTTATTTAAAAATTTTGATCAAGCGTGGAGTTTGAAATTTTTTAATAGTTTATAAATTATATACATTTTATCAGCCGTGGAAAAGTCCAGTTTTTTTCGATATTTCATCAATCAAACATTTTTTTAATATTTATAAGTGCAGATGTTTTTAACTAGGCCTTCAATGAGAGTTTTTAAATATTTTTTAACGCGGATTTTTTTTAAAATGAATTTTTATTTATTATTTTCAAGAGTGTATTTTTTGTAAAATAATTTTTCAAGGAGCTTTGATTTTATTTTGATTTCTTTTTAAATTTGGAACATGTGTATATTTCAATTAATTTTTGATATCCCATGAGTAATTGGTCTTGGATATTATGGAGAGTTTCATTTCTTTTCACTGAAAAAATTACACACAAAATTGTCATTGAATAATTGACAATTATTATAAATCTCTAATTGTTTTTGCAGAAAAGGTAAGCTGACAACAAAAATCTCAGTTAGAAATCACAATAACCGAATGACACCAATCTTCAAAATCCCCGAGTCTGCGTAATTGGCTGGAGAAGATCAAGGAAAAGAGTGGAGAAATAGAAGAAGAAGAAAAAACAACACCGAAAAAGAGAAACACTAATGGAATTTTGATGAAATGTCAAATCTTTGACATTTGTCCATTAACGAAATATTAACACTTAACCAGTGACAAATAACCCAAACGACAGCAGCAGCAACAACAAATCGGCATATATTCGTGTGTCTGTGATTATATAAAATAATTTAACGAGCTATGGCATAAACGCCACAATACTCGGTGACAAAAAGTAAGTAACAAAATACATTTAATCAAATTATTATTAGAGATACACACACACACATGCATACACTGCTACAAGAGTGGACATGAAGGAGATTGGTTGGAATGGATGAATATTTGGACAGACATTAAGATGAACATGTCAGATATCCATCAAACGCTTATTGAACGGCAGCAGCAGCAACTGTCGCAGAAGCCCCCGACGAAGTATATTTCAATTGATCGGAGAAGGTCTGAAAGAAAAATTAAAGAAGTGATAAAGAAATTTAAATCCAAAAATTGTTTGGAATGTACAAAAATACAAATGTTTTGAGTGTAGATGGTATATTAGGGAGGGTCAAATATAAATTTGTTAATTTTTGTACAGTATGCAAATTCATTACCAGACCAGGAATTATGATTTCGTACATAGTTCTTGCACGTTATTAAATGTGGATATTATAACTGACTATACCTAGATGGCTTATAAAGACGTATATATCGGTTCAAAGTCCAGTCTAACATGTTCTTATTTTTCTTAGTCTTGTTAAAACAATTTCCCCAAAAAGTTGAAGCTTTTAGAATATTTTAATATATATTTTTTTTGACAAAAATATTTCCTCCATGTCCCACTCTATTACATATTATTTGTTATTGTAGACAATACATATAATTTTTTTATTATTTATTTATTTATTTGCGATATCTCTCGCTCTTTAGCTGGAAGTAAACACACGCACACACCAAGAGATGATATGGAGCCACTAAACCAACAATTAATAAACCTACTCCAACCGCCCGTCTGCTCTGCTCATCTCTACACAAATATGAAATTTAAATAGCCCAAAGGCAGACAATGGCATGTAATTACATATTTATGTACACACACCCTCTGACATAAACAAAAACAGCAACGCCAAGAAGACCACCGGACAAACGAACCCTCCATCAAATGTTTTGAAAAAAATAAAAACGAAATCAAAAGTAAAGCTTCTTAAAAGACATCAAACATGCTTTTGAGTGGTTTTATATTTTATTTTAGTTTATTATTATTATTTTTTTTTTGTTATCAAATAGCGGCGACAATCGAGACGTTGAAAGTAAACAAAATGACACTATTAGCCACCAAAAATTATGACGGAACACATTCAAGATGAAATATGGCGAGAATTGTGCTAAGGCAATAAAAAGTGTGAAAAATCATTTTCATTTCAAAATTTGTACAAAATATTATTTTCAAATAACCTGGATTGGGAAAATGGGCAATTTCATCTTCTCATGTCACTAGTATTAGGTAAATTTACTACATATTACCTAAAGGTGAAAATATTCCCTTGAAGTTTTACACCTATAGGTCATATTGTATCTTCACTTAACAATGGTATGTAACGTGTCTGCCAATTTCTTGAAACATCTGGGCAAAGGTGAGGGTTGAAGACAATACATAATTTCCGAATACTCAAAAGCTTATACACAAGATTTGACATTTTGGCTGACATCTCTTTTACGAGTGTGATGGGTCATTGGTCAATGGCAAGAAGAAGTTTTTATCGCTGTTTCAAAAGAGCTTATCGTAAAGTGGTGACTCTTTATGCAACCCAAGATTATTCACATTTTAACAAATTTAAAAAATAGTTTTTTTTTGTGAGGAGATTTCAAATATTTTACAACTAATTTAATGGTAATGGTTACCCATCAAATGTGAGAATCGGCTAATCCCTTAAGTCGCTAACGAAAAAACCTAGATGACTAACCTCAACATTTATTTTATATTTAACAATTTCCTGTCTTAATGATGACCATCCCATTTCGGTATATAAGAAAAAAAAGTAAAAAAAAATTAAAACTGTCCTATTATCCAAAATATGGTTTTCTTAATCAAATCAATTTTTGTTGTTGTTGTTGCTGTTGTTTTCTTTCATTTGTTAACGAATCAAGGTTAATTTTGCAATTAACAAAAGAGCTGCAGTGCCTGACGCCTTTTTTGCCCAAAAATTCAAAATTAATGCTCCTACCTACCTCGCTGCCGTCGTCGTACTGATAATGACGATGACAGAACGACAAATATGCGCCAATATAACATCCAAAGAATTTATTTTTGTGCTTCGTGGCTGTTGTTGTTATTCGAACGATGATGACGACGACGACAACGAACCACAAGATTTTTAAGGCACTGCATAAATCAATTAAATTTTTGGAGTTATGGCCAAACCATAAAAGACCACAATCGAACTGAAAAAAAATGTTTTCAAAATTTAACAATGACAGTGCGCGAAAATATCTGCAAATATTTGTTGTTTGTCCCCAAGAAGAAGGTGACACATTTTTTTCGGCCACCATAATGGCAGATAATTATTTATATATGTTGTCAGGTATATTTGTAAGAGTTAATTTTGAAAGGATATTGTGCCTTCATTGTTCTAGAAAACTGGAAGTTCTCTTAAATATGTTCCAATTTACAACTATATTATACATTATTGCGCCGAAACATACATTCTTATAAAACCGGACTTGATTTTTCAATATATTTTTTACTAGGTCTAAAAATATTTGTAAAAAGGCACAACCTGGATTTTAACCATAGGGTAGAATTTTTAAAAAAATATTTGTATAAGGTCTCAATATAGGCGTGGATTAAAAAATATTTTTTATGGGTTTCAACATAAGCGTGGATTTATAAAGATAATTTGTGAAGGGTCTCAACATAGGCGTGGATAAAAAAAAAAAATTTTTGAAGGGTCTCAACATAGGCGTGGATTAAATAAAAATAATTTTGAAGACGTGGATTTAAAAACAAATTGAATGCGTAGATTTTTAAAAACTATTTATTGAAGGTCTGGATTTAAAAACAAATATTTTTTGAAGGTGTGGATTTTCAAAAAAATATTTTTTGTTTCTAAAAATTATTTTTTAAAGCATGCATTTTTAAAAAATAATTTTTAATGTTGTGGATTTTTAAAATAATAATTTTTTAAAGGTGTGGATTAAAAAAAATATATATTTAAAACTTTTTTCTATAAGGCGTGGTTTTTAACAGATTTTTTCTATAAGACGTGGTTTTTAAAATATTTTTTTATAAGACCTGGTTTTAAAAAGATGTTGTATAAGGCGTGGATTTAAAAAAAAATATTTTTTGAAGAAGTCGATTTAAAAAAAAAATATATTTTTTGAAGGCGTGGTTTTAAAAAGATTTGTTTCGTGGTTTTTAAAAGATTTTTTTATAAGGTGTGTTTTTAAGAGAAAACATTTTATAAGGCGTGGTTTTTAAAAGATATTTTCACACCTTATGGTTTTTAAAAGTTTTTTTTTCTTATAAAGCGCAGTTTTTAAAACTTTTTTATAAGGCGTGGTTTTAAAAGTTTTTTTTATAAGGCACGGTTTTTAAAAGTTTGTTTTTATATGGCGTGGTTTTTATAAGATTTTTTATTCGAAATGTGGATTTTGAAATGTGTTTTTATAAGGCGTGGTTTTTAAAAAATGTTTTTATAGGGCGTGGTTTTTAATTTTTTTATAAGACTTGGTTTTTAAAAGATTTTTTACAACGCTTTATAAGGATTTTAAAAAAATAATTTTTGAAGAGTATCAACGTAGTTATGGATTTTTTAAGACCTCAGAATAGGCAGAAACCTCGTTGGAGACCCAATAACATTATACGAATAATATTCTTTTCTTCATTGAAATAATATTCTTTAATTCATTGAAATAAATTGAATTGAAATAATAATATTCTTTTCTTCATTGAAATAAAATAATAATATAATGCTACCACCCATGTTTCGGTATATCGAAGGTTTTAGCCAACAGTAGGGACTGTAATTGAAAATTCCTGATCTTGAGTGTGTGAAAAAATACTAAGCTCAATATATGTCAATATTTTCACATAGCCCCCTATAAAGGTTTAGTACTATTTTAGGTGAACATGATCAAATTGTTCAATCTGCGTTTTAGTGGATAAATAACTTCCTTGCATAAAATTGTCAATATACGTCATTATTTTCATTTTTGGTATGTTCATGATCCATATCTTCTAAACGAAGTGTTTAACAATCCGCATTCTAGGTCTTCTATGGCCCCTATATACAGGTTACGCTAATTTTTGGTATGCTATAGATCCTAACCAAATTTGCCAACTTAGTTTTGTTTTCTTGATAATAAATATTCCTCATCACAGACAATTTAGATTTTTCTTTCTCTTCCTGATATACTTTTTCCCAGTTTCTTCCTCTTCCTATCACGAAATAATCAAAACGAATATTCAATTGTGCCAGAAAAAAAGAACATAAAATAAGACATCAACATTTTGGTTTGAATATGAATTGTGACCATAATTACAGACTATTTAAAATGTAGTCTATAATTTGGCGTCAATTCTGACACACTCTAATTTTTCGTATTTTTTTTTTTCTTCTATGCTGTCAAATTCTTCTTATTCTGTTCTTTGGTGATGGTGATTACTTGAGGGTCCTCGGTCGGTGTACTCTTTAAAATCATCTTTTTCACTTGTTCTTTCTTCTTCTTCAGTGTGTTTATGTTATGATGTGTTTGTGTGTGTGTATTAGTATTAGTGTCCTATCTTCAGATTCTTATACTAATCTCTAATGCTATCTCTTCGGTAGGCCTATAATTCTTCATCTATCTATGGGCGAGTATGTATGTATGTACACCTTCTTGGTTGTCTTGTTCTTCTTGTGTTTTATGTCGAGTGGTCTTAAATAAAAATCATCATCATCAGCATCAACGAAAACAAATCGTTGTTTTGCCGTGTAGACAAGCATTTCAAATGATTTGTCGTTTTATTCAGTGTTGTTGTAGTTGTTGTTTTTATAGTCAGTGTCGTGTTTTTTTTATTTGTTTTTCTTTTAGTTTCGCCAATGAAGATGAGCCAGTTGTTGATACTGCTGTTAATGCCGATGATGAAGATGTCTTCATAATCTTTATCATTCAAATCCACATTTAGTGGCGTTCGTCGCCCCTATCCATCCGCCAATCTTCCAACTATTGCCGCCACGACCATCTTCATTTGGTTTTATTTAGTTGTACTTATTCTTAGTTCTGTGTTTTTTGTATTCTTGATTTGCTGTTTTTTTCTAATCAGTAACGTATTGTGTTGTTGGAATTATGTACTCGTACATACTCATAGTTGCCCGTATGTTTACAACAGAGTAGAGGCCTGAAATTATGTTATCGTCAGCCATATTCATGTTTTCGAAAAGAAATACGGAATTTGCAAAGTCATTGGTATATTTTTTGACATTGTCAGATTAGATCAGGAAGAGGCTGTAAACCATTTATAATCTTAAATAATTGTACACCAAAATTGAGAAACCCTTATGTATGAAGAGTGTCAAAAGTTATCCATCCAATGAGATAATGAAATACCTACACCTACCTAGCTCCAAAAAAATTCGGGTAGAACCTTAACATACATAGGACATTAAAATGCGGGCTATATCATTGACCTATTTTGAAAACTCGAACCCGATTATAAATATTCTATCAAAATACCTGAAATGGGGACTATATCGAAACATGGACCTATATTTTCTTTTGCCAAGAGTTTCTTCCTCAAAAATCATTGAATCTCATTTATGGCCATCAACATACCTAATATGGTGCGAAACCTCATACGGAGGCTTTGACAATATTTGGTGCTATTACTCTGAGCAACAAGATGTTGGGGGTGTAAAATTCCTTGCGATGAAACCCCTTGACCAGTATATTAGGTTCGGGAAAAATAAATCCACTATTTTTATATGAACTATAGGACTGTATTTAGCATGCTTCGGAATGTCCCATTTGGGCCAAATATGCACCGTTTTGTTGAATGATTTGTTGTCATTTTAAAGGTAACTTCATAAAGCCTCTCTCATAGAAGTCCTGCTCTGTATTTGCAAAAAAACTCTAGTAGTCGATTTTCACAATACTCACTAGATACACATTTTTATACCTTTCACCACACTATGGTACAGGGTATTATGTCTTTGTGCATATGTTTGTAACAAAAGGAAACGAGATAGACACAGGGTTCCTTTTTGAGAATATGCATAGAATCACTTTCTGAGTCGATTTACGCTTGTCCGTCTGTTCGTCCATGTATTTTTGTGAACAAAGTACAGGGAAAAATCGGTTCAGATTTAAATATAGCTCCCATATATATTTTCGTCCGATTTAATGTAAATGGTGCACCAAAGATATATCTTTCGATTTGCACGAAATTTGGCACAACGTAATGAATTAGGCCTAGAATGATGTGTGTTAAGTTTCGTAAAATCGATTCAGATTTAGATGTAGCTCCCATATATATTTTCGTCCGATTCAAGGTAAATGGTGTTACAAAGTCCATTAATATATTTTGGTTTGCACGAAATTTGACACAGCGTAATGAGTTAGGTCTAGAATGATGTGTGTTAAGTTTCCTGAAATCGGTTCAGATTTAGATATAGCTTCCATATCTGACCAAATGAAAAATTTAGTATCGGTTGCAGAATGACATGTTTATGGATCCAATTTCATTTTACTGGTTCTTTAAAAATGCGACGTCTGTTAGAATCCATCTGTTGAATATACCCAAAGTGGTGAAGGGTATCATATAGACGGCCCCATCCGACTTTATTACTTTCCTTACTGGTTTATCATTAAAGAAATTTTACAATGCAAGAAAAATATGATAATCGTTTGGATCCCTATTTTTTAACCGAAATTACAGATCATAAACTTGTTAACATATACGTATAACATTTGAAAGTTAACAACATTGTTAACATTGGTAATCTCATGCATTAAATTGTCTTCAAAATTCCCATTAGATTCATTCCTTCCCTTAGTCAGCTGCAGTGTTTCATAGCCAATTGATGCTTTCTTAGTACATCTGACCATCATCGGCACCAAAATAGACATCAGTGAGATCAGTACCGCCACCATCATCTCACCACTATGCCTCATCGACCACTGTCACAGGCGTCATCTTCCGCTTCATCACCAGCAAAATAGAAAATAAAAACAACAACATTCATTTACTATTTACAATTAGATGCTCTTGTTGCTGTCGTTTGCTGCTGCTGCTACCGATGTTGTCATTCCATCCATCCGTCATCAACGTTGACAGCCTGCTGTTGGGTCTGCCACTATTTCAGTTCTTCTTATTTGACACGTTGCTTTCCTTATTTTTGTTTTTGGGGATTTCATTTTTATTGCCCCCGTACAATTGTCGCTGTTGTCATCTTTGTCGTTGTTGTTTTTCTTTTTCCTCTTTTTTCAAGTTTCAAATTTCTTTCGACACAAAGTTTTTTTTCTGTTTTTCTTCAAGCACACAAAATACTTGTAATTGCCCCCAGAGTGCAAATAAATGGGCTACAACAAACAAACCAGCACACACATACACACACACTCACATACCAACATCACAACATCTCTATTTAACTATCATCTTTATTATTCCGCATTATTTATGGACATTTGTTGTTGTTGTTCTCTTTTAAATTAATAAACATTAGACAATGTTTTATGACATTTGTTGTCGCTACAATGTTGAGTTTTTTGATAAGGGCATTTTTGTAGGATTTTTTTTTTGTTTGGTATGAGATTTAGATTTAATCACAATCTGAAGGTGTTTGGCAGATTGCATTGAAATGTATTTATTTGATGATGTTGGCTGGGATTTCGATATATACTATTTTCAGCAGATGTTTTAATCCTCAGTTTGCTTTTCAAAATGTTAGATGCTTCTGAAAAATGTGTATGTAAAAGGTGATTTCCTTTCTAACACATCAAAATATTTCTTAATTTATATCGGTTTAATAAATATATGTTCCGATCGATTTTAGGTATTTTAGCCTTAAAGGATTAACAATTTTGGATATGTTTGGGTTTAGATATCAAGTACATTTGAACCAAATCCGTTTTTGACAATTTGATATCTATGTAGGAATGTCCGTCTGTCTAACTGGATGCTACGCAAAACAGTTTTTTAATCAGTAACGTATTGTGTTGTTGGAATTATGTACCGGTAGACACCCGTATGGTTAAAACAGAGTAGAGACCTGAAATAATGCTATCGTCAGTCATATTAGTGTTTTCGAAAAGAAATACGGAATTTGCAAAGTCATTGATTGACATTTTCGGATCAGATCAGGGAAGATACTGTAAACCACGTATACTCATAAACAATTGCACACCCGTATTAAGTCCAAGTGTGATGCCTATCGATCCACTCCTTTTGGTACCTCCCCTCGTCCCGGAAAGTGTCATTAGAAGAAAGTGGTGTAGGCTATCATATAACATTCCCCATGAAGATGAAAGCCCTTGGCATATATATTTCGAACCCACAAGAAAAAAATCACCACAGACCAGGTTTTTGGGTTATGACATGATGAATTTTTTCATCATGTTATTTTGGAGATGAAATTTCTTCAGTCAAATCGAACGAGGAATATTTTTGTAAAATGTAAATCCAGTACCACAGGATGAAAAGTCGTAAAAAATTGAAGATTTGTGATAAGGCTGGGGTTTGGAAATTATTACTAGAACGGTACGAAAAGACTAAAAAGTATTAATTATGGTACTATTTGTATTTGGCGTACCGGTAGAGCTAGAACTCTTAAATTTGGGATGAAGACCGATATAAGAAGGTGGTTTTGGAAGTGTGTACTCATGTAACCGAAAAGTACGAAACAGCACTGAATTTGGTACAATTTGAATTTGGAGGAACGAATGGAGCTGGAATACCGAAATTTGAAATTAACATTATCGTGGGATTGTAGGATTGGAATATGTAGGTAGTTTTGGATATTTGTAATTACGTGTACCAATATTCGATGCAAGTTGGAACACTGAAATTTGGAAATAAGCTAGCTTACTACTGCGTTGTAGAATTGAGGTTAGAGCTGGAATCTTAAAATTTGGAATACAGATTACTGTTGGAGTGTATATTTGAGATCTATAGATATTTTTAGAAATTCGTACGTATGTGTGTTACATGGTACTAAATTTGGTACAATTTGGGAGAACTGATAGAGCTATAATCCTGAAATTTGGAGTTAGGATCACTGTTAGGGGTACGTTTGGGGTTTTTTAGAAGGGCGTTTTGGAAATCCGTATTTATATTTATTAAATGGTACAATTTGGATTTGAGTGAACTGGAGTCATGAAATTAGGTAGATATGGAAATTTATATTAATATGTACTAAATTTGCATATGGGATAACCGATAGGGTTGCAATTTTGAAATTTGTAAATAAGATTATTATTGGTTGCATTATATAGGTAGTTTTGGAAATTCGTACTGATATGCACTAAATTTGGTACAATTTCAATTTTGGATGAAGTGATAGAGCTGACATCCTGAAGTCTGGAGTTAGGATCACTGTTAGGGCGTAGGATTGGTGTTTGTAGAAGGAAGTTTTGGAAATTCCTACTTATGTGTACTAAAAGGTACAAATTGAATTTGGATGAACTGGAATCCTGAAATTTGGAAATATGATTTCTATTGAATTGTTGAATATATTAATATGTACTAAATTTGGTAAAATTTGGATTTGGGTGAAAAAATGTTACGGGCAGAATTTGCGTATAGTCTTGATATATGCAGTTAGTTTTGGAAATACATACTATAAGAGAACAAAGGTACTAAATGGTACTACAATGGTCGATATTGGTGTGCAGGTTAATTGGCTCTACTGACATATAAAGTTTTAACTATCTCTTCATAATCTACAGTTTATTCGAAATTTATTAGTGTTCGTAGAACTAAGGTTTTCTGAGCAAGGATGGAAAAGGAGGATGAAAAATATAAAATTTGATGAAAAATATAAAATTTGGATTTATTGTCTTTGTGGACCCTATCTAAATTCTTATGAGCAACATTTTTATAAACTATTTGGAAGTCACAAAATCCCATCCTGTGATACTTAGTTAACGGTTTAATAAAATAAGGACTACCCCCAAAATCTAGTTGCACAGTTTAATAGGCTCCGTTCGACTGTGTTTCTTTCCTTATTGGTTTATGAAATAATGCAAATCTTAACTGATCTTAATCCAGGAGCGTCCGACCATATGTGTCCAGTTATTAGGGAAGGGGAGAAGCGTGTGATTTTTAACACTAGATTGCCGAAGGCGGTCATTTTGACTGTTTTTTCAATTTTAAGTACAAAAACAATTGTGTATATTTTGACACAGCTTTTTAAAATTTGGTGACTTTTTGTCCCACATAGAACTACGTTTATTAATCATAGTAGCTGCTTCCTCCCCCTCTTTCATTCCTCGTATTCACATGTGTTATACCTATATTGCCTAAAAGCGGTCATTTTGACCTCTTGTGAAATATTAAATAATCAAATTACTTTTATTATTGTACAAAGTAAATTCCTTATATGACCTGTACAACAACATCGAAAACCGTTTGCTACTCTAGAGACACAAACGAACACACAAATCGGGAAAAATAAATTTTATATTTCCAGTCGATTTCACTCTTAGAGTAAACACTTACTCTTATTCGAACATTTTGTCCGCGCTCTTATTTTTCAAAAAGGGAAACTCGAGAGCCCTCCCACCGAAAACAAATAATAACAACGTTTTGTATGGTTCTAAATAATGTAAAAAACATTAAAAATAAGCTTAAACAATTTTCTTTACACAATAAAAATTCTTTCAGAATGAAGTCATTTTGACCGATTTTAGGCAATATAGGTATATACAAAATTCCAGTCTTTCTAGTGTTAAGTCTGATACGAATATAAAACTCAAACATTTATTTCTTCTTGCCGAAATTATTAATTTTAATATCATAGAGCTATTTTAATCCCAAAAGAGAAAATTTTCTTTTTTATTAAATTAACTATATTTTTGAAAGAAATGGAAACGCCAACCGCTTCCGGGTTTTCAACACTTCCACACATATGACAAAGCTTAATTTCTTAATAGCAATATTTATATTAAACAGAAATGGTTAGAAATTGGAACAGCCACGCAATAATTCAATTTTCACCAAATCCATTTAAGGCTTTTCTTTAAACGTTCACGCAAAGTTTTGAAAAAAACCCTACTGCTGTCGCTGTCGGTTAAATTCAATTGTAAAATTGTTACTGTCGTCTTCACTAATTCAGCTAAAGATGACGGTGGCTGTGGTGGTGACGATGATGATGGCGATGGCAATAAAACGCACGATGACGATGGAAAACTTAATTGGCTCACTAAACGAACCATCCACGGTTTGGACAATCGGTCGTTCGTTCGTTTGCTTATTTGCCACTTGTCTCTCGCTCGAGTTCTTTTATTTCTTTTCAAATGATGTGGAAACACTCTATTAAGCTGATATAATAGAAAAAATTTTGGTCAATTTATTTTCTTCTTCAAATCGTTCTTCGGGGTACAAAGACTGGCTGGCGTACTTTTTTGTGGTTGTGCCGTGCAATTTGAGGTCATATTCCACTTTATTACACTTTACACATGTCTTTCATGCGCATGATGGTCGGAGAACGGACGAATGTGCGAATGAATGAAGGAGGACGTATGACATCGCCATCGTCGTCGTCTTCGTTGTCATTATCACCAATACGAATCTCTAATGTTTGGAAATGTGATAATGGACCTAAATTAAATAAATGAAGACAAACGCAGCCTGAGCTGTGTGTGCTTCGTTGCTTCAGAATTTCGTGTTGAGGTTACTGCTGCTGTGGCTGATGAAGGAACCGCACACCAGCAGCAGTACGAGTACACTGTACACATTAGAATCTGAATACCAAATGAACTCTTATCGTTTAATCAACAAATGCCCAAGGAAGCACAATGCCATCGCCTATGTGGTAGACCAATAACAACTACAACAATCACAACAACAAATGCTGAAAAGTCACCAGAAGAATGGTCGGTCTTCTGTTTCGGAAAGCAATAACCCATTCCTAATACCCAGACTCTGTTCGAAATTATTTAAAAATAGGTGACGTGACAATTGGTGACTGGCCCCACATTTTCAATATGTGTTGGTATTCTGTCTAAGAACTTGGTACATTAGGGTGTAACTTCGTTAATATTTTGTAAGACCATTTTTTTTTCAAAGACAGGAAATTTGAAGAACGTCTATATTTTTTTTTTAAAAAACATATTAGGTTGGGAAAAGAAATCCATTATTTTTTCGGCAGATGTTTGTACTGATAGATTTCTCGTAAAGTATAGATCAAACAATTTCAGATTTAAAATTCGGTACATTTTACAGTTTTTCTTTGACAAAGGCGAAAATACAAGCCAAGCGGCTAAAATATGAATGGTGTTTTTGGTTCCGATACTGTAACAGCCAATTATGTGCTATTTTGATTTCGTAGATTCCGTTCAGGAATTTTTGATTTTTTATGTCGTCGAAAATGTCGATAAAATCGGAAAATGATCGAAGTTTTAGCAGTCGTATCATCCCCCAGTATCTAAAAATCGACCATAAAAACATTTAAACATTTTTTCATTTAAACATTTTTTAAAACATTTACAATGGAACAGAAACGGCCAAAATTGGCCAACAGGAGAGGTTTCATGTTCCACCAGCTAGCCCACACACATCTACAGTGACTCGACAGAAACTTCGGGAGCTTGTTTGGGAAGTTTTAATGCATCCGCCATACAGTCCGGACTTGGCACCAAGCGATTATAATTTTTTTCTTGTATTGCAAAATTTCTTTAATGATAAAAATTGGTATCTAGGGAGTATTGTGAAAATCGACTACTAGAGGTTTTTGCGTATAGAGATCAGGATTTCTATGAGAGAGGCATAAGAGTTACCTTTAAAATCGCTACCAATCATACAACAAAACGGTGCATATTTGGCCCATATCGGACATTCCGAAGCATGTTACATAAAGTCCTATTGTTCATATAAAAATAAACTAAACCAAACTAATGTTTATATATATATATATTCTTCTTCAATTTCGTTCCACTCCAATGTCTATTTATTTCGCCTCTTGACTTAGTTGTCCACACATGAAAATTTTATGTGGATCTTTAGACGATTGTTTTGCTGTATTTTTTCTTCGTCTTCCTCTGGTTTTATGCTCTAAGGTGTTGATAATGTTACACGAGTAAATTATGTTGAATGGACGTGGCAAACAGACCATTGATGTCTTCCATTGTTGGTGTTGTTGTTGTTGCTGGTTTGCCCCTGTTTGGCTATCTATGGATGTGTGGTTTTGCTGTTGTCAAAGATTAGGAAGATGCTGATGTATAGATGAGACGACAATGCTGGCCTTTTGCTTTGCTTCTTCGTCTTATTGTTTGCTGACGAAAAGACTTTGACTCGCTTTGACGACATACACACGCACACACATTGATTTACATACAGAAACAAATGCGATACCAAAAGACCATTTCACATTTCACTTTCAATAGAACAAAATTCCCGACCACCACAAGACAAAACACGCACAAAAGTCATCAAGAGTTTTTTTTTTATTTTTTGTCTGTTTCACTTTCAACATTTCCGCATTTGAGTGAACTTTTAATTTTTTTATGGGACATTCTTTTGTAGAAAAAGAAGCAGCAAACAGCTTCCAAAGTCTGCCCGTATTCTTGACATAAGTTATTTTCTTTGTTTGGTTTTACTTTCTTTTTTTGTTTTCGGGTTCTAGGGGAGTGTCTCTGTCTGTCGGATGTTATGTTTGGTTAGAAAAGTATGTGTCGCCTCACCGAGGTGACAGTTTATCAGATAAGCCATGGGCTGACCTAAGTACCTTCTTAGTGGAATTTTTGTTGGTTTTGTAGGAACTACAAATATATCGTACAACAATGAAAAGGAATGCATAAATAATGTGTGATAATTGAAATAAATAACCAAACTATGAAAATCATTTGTTAAAATGCTTCTCCATTTCAACTAGGGGGAAATTTTTCTGCACTTCGAAACTTTAATTAGCCCCCCAAAGAGGTAAATGAAAAATTCAAAAAAATAATTTGGTAAAGAAGTCAATCAATATGACCCCTTTATATAAATCTGTTACCGTGTATCCATTCACACTTAGCATTATTTCCTGTTCTTATATTTAAGAATGTGGATAGAATCGACATTATGTGTCACCCCACCTTCATTCATTCACTCATGTCATATTCCTCAAAAACAACTATGGAGTGGCCAATTTTTTTTAATATTTTACAATGGGCAAAAAAGACAAGGGCACAGATAACCACCAAAGAGTATCTTCAACAATTTTCAAGTATCCGTTAATTAAAAATATATGGGGGACGAAACTTTACCTTACTATCGAATTACAAACAAATATTTTATATTTATTTAATTTTAAGTAGTGGCAGTTCTTAAACATCTCTATAAAAATATAAGTTTTTAGAATAAGTTTGTCATTCCGCTTGTAACATAGATGAATGGAAAAACTAAACAAACATGCATTTTAAAAATAATTTTGCTTTCATAGTAAGGATCGGGTAATAGTGGAAAATATAGCATATGTATATCGATTTCTTATTATGGGCCCTAAATTCTTTCGAGCGAAATTTTTTTTTGGTATTTTTGGAGATCAAAAAATCTGGTCTTGTTTTATTAGATTAGAATTGAAGAAAATAAGAACGAAAAAACACAAGGGCTCGAGAATTAGCAGGATATATACACAACTATTCTAAGTTCATAATATACTCGCCATGGACTTTAATCCCTAAAAGACATTTTCACCCCTAGACAATGGCATAGATTTTATGTCGCAGTGAAATCGGTCGAGACTACTATATGGGGACTATGGAACAGCATAAAAAATTGTTTAGCCTCTGAAAAGGTTGTGCAAAGTTTGGTTCAAATCGGACATTCCATTCGCCTAATATTAGATTTGTAAATATTGAAAATGTCAGCGTTTGTGGGAGAGGTAGCAGAAGGAGTGGACCAATTGGGCCCATTTTCAGACTTGATCTAAGCTCGGTAAAGATAATAGATTGTGTTTGATTCAAATGTTTGATTCAAATCGGACATTCCTTATCATAATATTTGATTTGTAAATATTGAAAATGTTGACCACTCGAACTTGAACTAAGTTTGGAAAAAATATTACGATGTGCAAAGTTTGGATGAAGTCGGTTATTCCCTTCGAGAGTTATCGTGGGCACCAGCCGGTCAGACAGACAGAGGTGTGGACATGTGTAAGTCGACTCCAAATTTTCTAAAACGGATTTGGTTCAAAGAAATACCGAGCCTGGGCAATATTTCGTGATAATTGGGCCCTCTTGCCCGATTAGCGGCACCTCTTCCTTACACTGGCATATTTTCCGAATATTACTAATATTTAGTACAGTCCTTCTAATTACTGACCATCGCCGAAAATTACGGGCTTTGTCCTTGGCCATAGCTGGAGCTTCATGGAATATTTCACAACGGTCAGCGCTTTATTTCCGCTCTCAAACCTGCGCATTTTTAATCGGATAACACGTGGAATTAATTTTATTATCCCCCATACATATTTCATTATTATGCCAGAAAATAATATATTATAGTAGTCGTATATGGTAAAGCTTATAAATTAAATATCTCGGTATAGAGTGACTACGATTCGTCGCGGCCGAATGTAATATAATTTTCGATTGTTTTAATTTAGTTGGTCTGTAAAATATATTTGCACATTTCATAAGACTTCTGAGAGTCATTGTCGCCATTGCCATCGTTGTTGTCGTCTTTGTCTTTTGTTGTAATCTTATCTTGACCTACAGAGATAATTTTGTTTTCTCCACTTTAACGAAGAAAAAAAATTGCTTAGCAAATAAAACAAAAATATATCTAACAATTATTAACAACCATTGTAGGCATCTTCCGTAGTCACAAGTGAAGAATAAAAATGGATCAGAACGAAAATGAAGTGTATACATTTATAAAAAAATGCCATAAGAAGTAATTCTAAATTTAAATATAATTTTTCTGAACAATTCACAGATCTGCTAAAAGTACATATAATTTCATATTTAATCTGAAAAAGATATAATATTTAATATTAAGATGGACTATATGAGCGATGCATTATTTCCAATGTAAAAAGACCTTTAAAATATGTTGTATATATCCTTCAACAAATCGAATATTTTTTAAATGTTCAAGGACAATAGGCTTAACAGCGATGACCTGCGCTGAAACCTTCTGAAAATTTTGCACTAAATAAAATTCTATATTTATATAGAGATGCATTATTTCCAATGTACAAAGACCGTAAACATATGTTGTATATCCACCAACAATTCCAATATTTTTAAATGTCCAAGGACAATAGGCCTAACTGCGTTGACCTGCGCTGAAACCTTCTGAACATTTTGCACTAAATAAAATTCTATATTTATGGGTGTGAAATTCAACGATTCACACTATAAACTCGCATGAGTTAGAGCTCTTACTGATTCATCCATTCATTCATACGTTCGCTCGCTCGCTTTTCTGCAACATTTCATTGACTAACCCCAAAAAAGAAAAACACAAAACATCCAAGGCACACCCTTTTGTTTGGTTGAACGACAACATACTCGGATTGGTGTTCTTTTTTTGCAGACCCGACAATGATAAAAAGTCAATATCTAAATTATCTCTTTTGTTCGGATAACCATTTGGCCCACAAATTAGGTTTTGGAATTTGAATACCGCAGCAACGGCAGCAACAATAACAACAGAAACAGCAGTTGCGGCAGAAGACAAATAACGACAAACCATTGGAGTTAGGTTTTGTGGATGACAAACCCTGTGAGTTGAGCAAATATATAATAATGTACAGTGGTTTTGAGAAGAGATTTAATTTTCGCATTCCGAAAAAAAAAAATTCGCAGAAAATTTTTGAATACACTAATTTAGCTGGCTTGCGCCGGAACGGTTGTTTCATAAGCCGAGCTTAAGAAAGATTTCCAAGCGCGTCAGTCTCGTGCGCATTTTATTGTATTCTACTTGATCTTTCCATTGGATTAGTGGCCTTCCCCTTCTGCGTGAACCATCACTTGGCTCGTTTTCATATGTCTTTTGAATGGGGGCATCCTCATCCATTCTCACACCATGACCTAGTCAACGTAGTCGCTGCAGCTCGATCAGTTTGACTATGTCGATGCCCGAGAACAGATGATATAGCTCATGCAAATTGGTCCATAGATCTTCCGGAGAATTTATCTATCAAAGACTCCAAGAGCTGCCTCATCTGCTTGCACAAGTATCCATACAACAGCATGGGTAATATCAGCGTCTAGTAGAGCGTGATTTTGGTCTGGCAATATTACAAACATCATCGCAGAAAAGGTAGTATGTGTGTATACGTTTTGATAAAGCCCCCATTTATCTGTAGTCTTCCATTGTTGTTTTTTGAAGGCTTAGGCGTATTCTCTAACTGCGCATTCCTTCTGTGCTCTTGTAGAGTGAAAAACATCTTTGCAGACAAATATTAAATAAAACCAGTGAGCGGCGTAGTATAGTCGGATGGGTCCGATCATATGATATCCTACACTACTACCACTAAGCGCTCAGTTACAGGGGATCTATATGCGGAGTATAGGTAATATTTCGCAATATTTGCACTCTTTTCACCCATGATGATGATGTCGACAGCTCATCTGTGACATCATTTAACCCTCTTAATATTGACCATTATTATCATGACAGTCATTCGAATTAGTTGTTAGGCTTATAATTGTGGCGTTTAGAGCGACTAAATACTTCCCAACCAAGCTCCCTAAGTTTCTGGCTACTGTAGATGTGTGTGGCCTAGCGTTGTCCTGGCGGAACACGACAAATCTCTTGTTGGCCAATTCTGGCCGTTTCTGGTCAATTGCTATCTTCAAACGGTCCAACTGTTGACAGTAGAAATCAAAAATTAGTGTTTGGCCATATGGAAGCAACTCATAATAAATAATCACCTTCCAGTTCCACCAAATTCATAGCAGAACCTTCCTGGCCGTTAGTCATGGTGTTGAAGGTGCTTCACCGTTGTTTAACCACGATCGTTTGCACACATGGTTATCGTATGTGATCTATTTCTCATCTCCAGTCACCATCCGTTTAAGAAATGGGTCTATCTATTTCCGTTTGGCCAAGGCTTCGCAGATGGAAATTCGATCCATCCTATTTTCTTCTGTTAATTAGTGTGGCACCCAAACATCAAACTTCTTTTTGAATCCAGCTTTGTGTAAATGATAAGGTCGATGTTTAGCTCCTGGATGATGTTACGACTGCTAACATGTTGGTCAACTTCGATAATTTCTGCGATTTTATCGACATTTTCATAATGGATTTTTTCCCCAACCTAATAATAAGCAATAGCATGCAAATTATGTCACTTTTCATACACAAACCTCGGTCCATTTGACCCGTTAAATATTGACCGTTCTTCTCTGTGCAAAATTTTGTGATGTTCGAGTCATAATCGTGGTCTCTAGAGCGACCAGAAAAGCGATGCGTATTCTAAAAGGGGTGGTTCTAGGACCAATAGGACAATTCGCATTACAAACTCTAGGGGCTCATCTCTTGGTGAATACTCAACAAAACCACTGTGCAACAAAACAATTTACACACCAAAAACAACCTATTGTGCCGCATGGCGCACCAACTATGAACAGCTCAAGCCAAACTGTTGAACCTAAAGACAAAAAAAGCCAAATCGAGTATTAAAAAAATTAAAGAGGATGACATAAATTTTGAAAATTGAAGCGAAACACTAACAATACGTTTACAAATGGACTGATGGGCAGACGGGAAGAGTCAGACATACGTACACCCCTAGTGTCTCTCAACAAAACCCATGTCAATTGATAATCAATGAAAAATCGTTTAAAACATTCGGGTGACAATGGTTACTGGTGCTGTCGCCAATGGTGGTGATGGCGCGATGATGACGCGATACGGTTTAGAAGTCTCTTGTGGACACAAAGTACACCAAACAACTTAGATCTTGATAAAATCAAACAAAAGCAACAATAAAAACGTTTTGTAAAATATAGAAAAATTTAGCATTTCCTGTTGTTTGTTAAATAGTCTTTTTTTCTAAAGTACTTGTGTCGTTGTTGTTGCTGTTGTTCAATTCCAAACGCATCAACGATTTATAATGACAAACCACAAGTACTCGGTCTCCCTGGTTGTGGCTCCACTCACTCCACAAATCTGTTTAAAGATCTAGCCAAAGGTGAAGAAGGTAATTAACGCGGATGCCGCGAGATGTGTTTCTGTTGCCATCAAAGCAACAAACAACCATCGCTTGGTGATGCTGTTGCTTGTGGCTACCGTTTGACATCTGCATTAGCTGAGTTCATTTTGTTTTGTTGAACAACAATCACAGAGTACTTAGTATTCATAAGTAAGATGTTTGTTATTTTTTTGCCACCCCCCAGGCTCCCCCCGCTAGGCTTAATTGTTTCATTAGCATTGAACTTAAACTGCATTAAACCTTTGGTCTGCCTCATTAAACCAGAGCGATCACATTAATCTAATAGTTTATTTGTGGTGCCGCCACTGCAGTTGGTATTTAATTTAACTATTTTAAACATGTGGATATTAAGAAATAAATTAGAGTAGGAATAATGAAATTTAAAATGAATAATGCCTGTTTTGTTTCGCTTGTAGATATTGAGTATGATGTGATGTTAATTAAAATAGTATCTAATTGTTTTGGTTTATATTCCAAAATTCTCTAATTGAATTTTTATTATGTAGCGAATTCAATAGTTTTTCTTAATGTTAATTTTTCTTTGTGTTAATTTTTCCCACAAAAGTCTAGGCTTATTTGACCCGCTAAATTAAACATATTGGCCGATCTTCCTTAGCCAGATTTCTTCCTTGTGTAAAATTTCGTGGAGTTCGGGTCAACATTTTTGGCAAGAAAAACAGACAAAATAGGGTTGCTGGTCCATTTGATCCCATAAATCATTACCAAAAATAACGCAAAATTTCATGGCTATTGGTCCATAAGTGCGGCCTGTATCGTGTTTACAAATAATAATAGACAGACGGACACACATGTCTAGATCGACTCAGCTAGTCAATATATGTTATTAAATGTGAGTCTAGGACCTATATTTGCGGCGTTACAAACTCTTGGCGCTGCACAAAGCTATACTACCCTGGTAACATTGTTGTGTAGGGTATAATTATAACAAAATGTTGCCGCAACAAATCCGACATAAATTTTTACTATTAATTTCTCTTTCGAGATGAGCTACGCGATCGAATTTGCAATGAAAAGGAAAGCCGTTGGTTAAGCGGCTCATCAGGCATATTGGGCAATGTGGCTTACAAATGTCTTTACTTGATAAGTTGTATTTATGTCGACTATTGTTGCGAAATTGCATCTACGAATTAAATTCAACCGTGTCAAGATTCGGGCATTTGGCATCACACCAGAACATTGCTTTTCAGAGCAGATTTTCTTGTAGTGACGGACTTTTTTTCCATACAGACTACAATATTTTTCTACAATGATATGCAACTGCATATTGTGCAACCTTAGGAAGATAAGGAGGTGGCTTTGAACGCTAAGGCGCAAGACATCAACAGATGCCATGGGAACCAGGGTTCAAATTTGAGAATATTGACCAAACATTTTTCAAATGTGTCCCCAAAGACAAGAAATCGCTATTCGCATGTTTTCGTCGTCCCTTTGCACCTTTCCCCGATTGTTGTTCAGATCCAACGAACACTAATTCAGTTATACATTTTATACCGACTACCATTAATCAACGTATTTAACACATTTAGTGGTTAAATAAAATGTACAGGTAGCCTGTTGACATTTATCTATTCTAGAATGACATTTGGAATTTTTTAGCACATTGTTAAGGAAGATTTTAGAATATTCAGTTTTTTATTGGTCATACCATAATCCTGTAATACGTTTCTTTAACCTTGACAATGTTATCAAGTTCATTCACTTCGATTCACCGATTTGGATACAAAAATCTTCAGAGTGCAATAATAAAAACTGTTAACGATCACATTGCACCTCAATAAAGACTTCTCTAATTAATCAACGTCGTTGTCGTCGTCGTTGCCGTCAACGTTGGTCAGTGAACTTCTTGTCAGACGTCATGTTTTAGATATAACTTAAAACGCTGCACCACGGTAATCATATTCTGATGGAAGAATATTCACATTGTCAGATATTCAATTTCTTTGCGTTTTTTTGGACAAATTGGTTTAGCTTGTTTTATTAAGTGATCCAATGATTGACCTGGCAGTGCAGTAAGTGAGTCAGAATTAAGATTTTTTTAAACATGACAAATCATTCAAATAACATTCCAACATTGGGGAATACTAGCTGCCATCTGTAAATCTGAATAACAAGTAGAAATATAATTAAAAATTAGATGCAGCGGTATTGTGAGGCTTATTAATAACGACTTCTTATAGACTACAAAATATATTTTCTCATAAATTTAAATTTTGCCTTCTCAATAGAAGACCTTATATATTTTCTTAGAGAATACCATATTGAACAATTTAAAAAATGATGAACGGATCTTATTATAGAATCTTAATGTATAAACCAGTAAGAAAAGTTCAAAAGTGGGACGGTCCCGACTATATGATACCCTTCACCACTTGGGTACATACAAAAATGTTTATATCTACAATGTCCTGTAGGTAGAGCTGACATAGAATCTTTGTGCCAACCAAAAAACCCCATACACATACCGTTCTGAAATCAATGACAAATTGCATATCAAACGGTCTTTGGTGTACCATTTGTATGAAATCCAGTAAAATTATATATGGGAGCTATATCTAAATCTGAACCGACTTTGACAAAACTTCGCAGACCTGATTCAGTGCGCTGTGCAAAATTATGTCCCAATCGGACAAATATTAGGAGTTTGGTGCAATCAGTGAACTGTGCCAAATTTCATCCAAATCGGATCATAAATGCGACATGTACTTTGCTCACAAAAACTGTGGATTGTTGTTGGTGTGTAGGCGTCAGATAAGGATACGAAAAGTACTAAAATGTACTAAATATGGCAACCTTTATATTAAGCAAACGGTAAGAGCTAGAAATCTGAAATTTGGAATGTGGGTCAAATATTTCGAGGTCTATCGTGACCTCAACCGACAGAAGGATGTGTCAAAATTGACTTAGAATTTCATTCTGATCTATTGGGGATTCCAACAAATAATTTGAGATGTTGTGAACGAAATGAGGACTAATATTCGAAATTTATCCCAATTTGCATTTAACAAACTTTTATCCAAGGTTTCCACCTTGCAGTTAATAATCCTTTTCTTTGTTCAAATCAAATCAGGTTATAATTTACATCTCAATACGTAGTTGTCATTCAACACTAACATCCATATAAACTACATGAAACAACGTATGTACAATGGATCTGTGTAAGTACACAGTATAGGAAATCGAAAAAAGCACAGAATTACATGACGGAAGAACATACTTAATAATAACCTGCCGTCGTGGCTGCCTATCAAGAACGAGGCTAGAAAAACCTCTTGTTAACACCAACACTATTCTGGTGACCGCAAATGTAGTTCAAAAGAAAAATTAAAATAAACAACAATAACAACAGCATCAACAACAACAACAACATCGCTGAATTCATCCAAGTTTTCCGCATCGGCACCGACTCGTGCCCATGCATTTACGTTGAAGTGGCTGGATTTGTGGTTTAACTCCTCGGACGGTTGGTCGTTGGTGGGTCGGTCGTTCGGTCATAAGTGATGCTATAAAAAAACAGTAACAAAAAAAAAATAAATAAATAAAATAATAATTCCATAAGCCAAAAAAGTCATAATCGTTGTTGCAGTTGTTGTGCCACCATTCGCCACTAAACCACTGCTGTTGCTAGTTAGTAGGTTTAGCTGTTCGGTTATGTACATGTATGTGTGTATGTGACGTTGTGGAGCTTCAAGCTACTTATTATTATTATTATTTTTTATTGTTGTTATTAATTAATTGTATCCACACTTTTTTCTGTAACTTTTTTCACTCTCGCTTTAACGATTGTTGTTGTGGTTGTTGTAGTTGGGATGGTTGGTTGCTTGGTTGCTGGGCCATTCAATGTTTGCATATAATGAGCTTTTTCTGGATTTTTCGTTTTTCATTTGTTTTTTTTTCATAAGGTAAAGATGCAATTGTTACTGTTACTGATGTTTGGTGTTATTGCTTTTTTTCAGATTGTACCCTACCCTATTACATCAAATGGACTTGGAAACATAATGTTGCAAACCTATACAATATAGACCGGTATGTAAATTATTAAAATTTGCCTTTTAAATATTAGGTCCAACTAAAAAATATATAGATTTAATTTTAGTAGTATTTCCTATATTTCACGTCACGTACATTTAATTTGGACCTCTAAAATTATTTACATATAAAAAGTTCGACTCAATTAAATTTTTCCCTTACACTTGTTTTGCAGTAGGGTATCAAATATGTCATTGTGTACCCGAAATTCTGCTAGTGTACCCATCACTTAACACTGAGCTGGGCGAGGAAATAACTTTTGCCATCACTGCTAGCCAGCCACCATGGCTTGTTAATTAAACTTTATTCTTTTTTAATGATGGTTGACTTCATTCTCTCGCTGACTGTCCAAGTTCGGTGTTGTATTTCATCCAAATACAACAGCAACAACGAAAATATATATAACAAAAAAAAATTATATATTTTTTTAATTCCTACAACAAGACAATAGCACAATAGCCGCGCTATATGAATTTGTACTTGTTGCTGTTGCTTCGGCTGCTGCTACTGTGGCTGCTATTGTTGGGACTGCAATTAATTTGCTAGTACTGCAAGTTCAAGGTTAAAACATTTATTCACAAAAAAAGCTCAAAACACAAAAATTCAACACGAAACCAAATAATTTAGAATTAATTAAATAAAAAAATTGACAATTGGTCTTAACACGAATTGCAATGCCAAACCGCTACAGCAGCATTACAACAATGCAGATTGACAATCTTAACGAACTGGTGAATCTGGTCAAATGTAAATTGCGTATTTTAGAATGAACGTATTTGGTATATTTTAAAAAAATTATATTGGATAAATTTCGATTTTTTCATAAATAAATTTCCTATCCTATTCCCCACTGTACATTTTAAATATTGACGGGCAAGTGACCGAAAACTATTGGTAGGCTAGTATCACTGCATACACTTATTTAGGCTTATCTAGTCTTAAAAGAAGACAAGAAAGACCTTAGAAATGTGTTTTTGTATTTTGAACCCAAGTCCTTCCTTTCGGCAATGAATGTGATTTCAGCTAACGGGAAAATCTAAACAAAAATATTAACAGGATTAGAAATAATATACGTTTAGCTGAACTATGATTATTAATTTTGTCCACAATGTAGCTAACCTTTGGACATTTTTTTTTAAATCTCTCCCCGCTTTATATGGAAAAATCAAGATTCTGTGATTTATCCTAGTTCTTATATCGGTCCATATACGCCAAATAAACGTAACTCTTACCAAAATCGATTCTCGATAATATGTATCATATCCTATAATTTTATAACAATAACGCGAGTGTGGGTTAAGTTAATAATCGTTTAAAAATACATGACACAGTAAAAAAAACAATTACTTGAGTACTATATTTGAATTTCGTACTTTTATATAACATGTTAAAGGTACATATGTGATTTTAGTATACAACTAGTAAACACGTCGTTAAGTTCGTCCGGGCCGAACATTTTACACCCTATACCATGAGGGCTTTAGAGATATGGCGAGTTATGCCCCGAAAATGTTTTGGTAGATTTAACCCATGAGGCCATATCCCATAAAATAACAACGTTTGTGAGGCACCGTTATAAACTTGTCTACAATCCCAAAACAACCGAGAAATGGGGAGCATTGTTATATGACAGGATAATGGGGAGCACGACCATTATATGGGGGCTATTCCAAAACTAGGATCAAACCAAACATCCTAAAACTAAAGCAATGTAACCCACAAAAACAACCGTTATATTTCAAAAATCCACTCAAAATTTATTAAAGTAAGTGTAATATATAAAACAAAACTTGAATTCTAAATTTCTTTATTAAATCGAAGTTATTCAGAAATTGTTCCCTTGTAATATTTAAAAACTGAGGGTTACGATAATTTGGCGAATATGTTGGATATATTTAAGAGATCTTAAATAAAATTACAACATGTTCAAAATAAAATAAGCATAACTATGGTTTGGGGAGCTTTTCGGAACTACACACAGATTTTATTTGCCTATAGTGCTGCTCAAAACATTTGCAACTAAGTCATTTGCGGGACAAACCCCCTAATTTATTGAAATAAAAAATTTTAAAACAACGTTTTAAATGCTAAAATATTTTTTATATTATTATTAATTTCATATTAACAAAAGTTTGTTGAACATTTACTAAATAATGTAAAAACTAATGTTTTTTTTGTGCTCAAAACATTTACAACTTATACTATGTGTCACCAATATTGAAAAAAGTTTAACTACGTCTTTTGAGATGTTATCCCTCTGATCATTCAGGACAGCATTGAAATTCTCATTTTTTAAAAATGATTTTCAAATTTTTGTTATACAATTACCCAAAAGTTTCTCTATGTGATTTTGGTCAGGTGACCTAATCAATCAAACACTCAAATATGGCCACATTACGTCAGTCAAAATATTTTCGTAATCTTCTGACCTTATAATTCTAGTGATTTTTTGAATCGGAACACCCCCATACCATAATGTTGCCTCCATCCTGTTTTACATAACCTTTTGTTTATCTTGGGTCGAGACTTTCGCCTTTTGGCCCACGCTCCAGACACCTGAATCCGAACTGAGCAAATTAAATTTGATTCAATAGAAAAGAGAACACATTTCCACTTCTGCATATATCATTGGAGAATTTTTTTTGACAACTGAAGACGAGCTAACCTATTTTTTTTTTTTTAAATTAATGGTTTTTTATAGTTATTTATGCTCGAAGTCCGAATTCTATGGCCCTATCGCTGATATATCCAGTTGAAGTGATTTTTTTATATCTTTGGATATTATATGAGGGAATTGTTGTAAAATTATTATTTATTTCTCTTTCGAGATGAGCTACATGATCGAAATTGCCATGAAAAGGAAAGCCAGAGAGATTCTACATATCCTCCATTATGCGACGCGTTTCGCCGTTGGTTAAGCGGCTCATCAGGCATATTAAATCTTAGTTTCGTCTCATTTTATTGCATTGCAGGTCTAGTTGCAAATGTTTTGAGCAGCACTGTATGTTTTATCCGGAGGAGAGGACCGGCGAATTTGTAAATATTGAAAATTATGACCATTTGTGGGAGAGGAACCAGAAGCCTCGATTGTAGTAATTTTGAATGTCCATACTATGGTGGAGGGTATGAAAAGTTCGACTTGAAAAAAACTTAAAAAAAGTTTTCACTTGTAAGATTTAAATATTATGCAATTTTGCTCTTCAACACACCCCACTCTTGTCCTCTAAAAAGTTTTACCACTTGTATTTGTTTGTTAACGTCATCTTTCCTGATCGTTCAAAAAAAAATCGTCTTTAATGTTGTTATGTGAATCTGATAGCTGGGGGAATTGTCCAAATTAACGTACCATTTTCAGGTTTAGAAAGGTGATTCAGGCAATTGAAAAGACATTATTGCTGACTGCAGTGCTATTATATCGTCATTAGAGTGCTAATAAAACAAGGGATGTGACATTTTCTACGTTTTTGTTTTATTTGATTTTTGTGTTCCGATTTGGTTTTCTACGAAAACACATTTCAAGGTTAGAACACAAAGTTCAAATAATTCAAATAATGGTGTGCAATGAGTCATTATGTTATTGCATTAAAATAGTAGTAAATGCTGTTCTTCTTAAGTGTACGAAGACTACTTTAATAATATGTGGCCTAATAATGATATTCAGAATTGTTATCATCAAATAAATGATATAGTTTTCACACCTTTTTACTCCCAAGTCCTCATATAAAAATGACATACATTTATTGTACAAGTCGACGCCTCCGAACCATAGTATGCTAAGTTGACTTAGCATGTTTTAAAGTTCTTAACGTGTTTAGATACAACGGTCCTTTATTTAAATTCACTGAAATTTTGGTAATCAAAAGTTATAAGCAAAAATGTACTCAGCATGGCACGTACGATTAAAGAAACTTCCATACTTTGAAAGCTTCTACTGAAAAACTCACTTTTCTGACTTAGTATACTATAGGTCGGAGGCGTCGATGTATGTTCCAAATTTCCAAAGCAACTTCCTTATTTACCACCTGCCCAATAAAAAAAACTCTGAAAATAATAAAACATTGCCAAGATTTTTCGTTTGATTTATTTCACAATGTTGGGCGGTAAAATATGTGTTTCCCAAAATATTTTGGATCAATGACTTCTGTTTTTTGGTTAACGAAATATCAATTTTTTCTGTTTCTCAAACAAATAAGACAATAATTATTTACTCGCTATTGTATTAAGAAAATTAAACATTAAGCCTATGGCGAGCGGTATATAAAAAAGACCTACCAAAAACCAGGTCATGTCTGTTTTGGAGGAAATTCATGGCGGTAGCAATGATAAAAAGCAAGCAAGCAGCGAAACAACCAACCAACCAACACCAGCCTGTCCTAATTAGTTTCACCTGTGTCATCGCAAATAAAACAAAAAAACAAAGAATTGTTTATTTTCTTGTTGTTGTTGTTCACATATTTTCTTGTGGTTGTTGTGTTTAACAAAATATAAGAGTTAAAACAAAAAGATACAAAAATACCATTGAAAAGAAGTGAACAAATTAAGGTAACAATTCAATTATGGACCTGTTGGTATTTTTGTGGAAAGTCGAATTCATAATTTCTTCTTCGTCTTCTTCTTCGTTTTTGTGGTGGGAGTTACTTCTTTTAATTTTTATTTATTAATCGTGAGTATTTAAAGAATACTTAAGAGCTAATTTGTTCATCGTAAATCTTTATTGGTTACCGTGTTGACCCTGTAACCCCAAACACGTCTCCGTATGGGTGGCCATAAAAAATTTCACAGCCACCAACAATAACTGTTAGCGACCAACAAGCTGCAGCGTTTTCGATGATGCCTGGCTACTGATAAAAGACAAAAAATGTATACATATGCATATATATATATATATATATACATGTGTATATACATATGTATAGCACAGATATTATCTTTAATCTATTCATGGTACAGCTTTATAAGGCTTTGGGCCATAAGTGAAATAAAATCAGAAAATGAAACGATTGGGATGTGCTATAGCCGACTATAATGGACCATACATTACTTCGTGATTTTTGTATTTAAGAAAAACAAAGTGTAGTACCGCGTTTTGTATTATTCTATAACTCACAAAGAGAAAGCTGAGAAATTATTCTTAAAGAAATTCTAGTCGGTGCTGAATGTTGATTCAATATACCTACTATTGAATAAATTTAATTAATATATTTAACAGTAATATATATATTAATATTATATTCAAGCATTAGTTTTATGGACGAATATGTATATGACAAAGTTATGTAGCGTATCCTAAATGAATTTCTTCAAAAAATAAAAAGAAAGAAACATTGTCACAAAACAATGATCATTCAATTCCATATTTCGTTTTACAGCAATCCCAACAACACATTGAACACGTTCAGTTCATAAAAAATGCAACAAAACCGACAACAACAACACCATTTGTACCTGACAATACAATAGCTGTCGGGTGATGGAGAGACCCATTGGCAACACCATCACCGGGAATTTCACTTTCTTACGAGATATTATGTGAGGGCACGCTCGAAAGCATCATCAGCACCAGCACACTGGTGTTTGCTGCTGGGGTAGCCTTGATGCTGGCGTCTGTCAATTGTTGTGACAGTCGTCAGTAAAAAAATGGTAAGTAAGTTTTTTATTTGGTGTTCGATTGGCCCTCCCTAATTCTTTGGATTTCATTGAAACGTATGCATTTCACCCAGCAATAAAAGAAATAACAAAAGACAATTCGGCAACCGCATTAACAAAAAATAGACAATCAAAGGACAAGCAGAGCACAGTGGTTAAAATGAAATATAACGAGAGTTTTGAATTGTAATCAAATCTCAAAATGGTTTCAGAAGTGGGTTTTTTGTCGACCGAGGAATGTACATATAAAGCTGTTGCGTACGAACTGCTCTATAAAGACCGCACATCGATCAACAGCGAATAACCAACGTCTGGACGAAACGGCCGAAGCTATATAGGTTGGTGTAAATTGTACTATTAGGGTAAGAATGGGATTTGGGTAGGCATGTTTATTTGACAGGATCTGCAATGGGAATGATCTGATAATTGGTACGACATTTAGAACAATAGGGAACTAAGATGGGGAAAAAGAAATCCAATTTTTTATATGAACTATAGGACTTTATTTAACATGCTTCGGAATGTCCAAATATGCACCGATTTGTTGTCATTTTAAAGTTAACTTCACCATGCCTCTCTCATAGAAGTCCTGCTCTCTATTTGCAACAATCTTTTGTAGTCGATTTTCACAATCCCCCCTAGATACCAATTTTTTATCATTAAATAAATTTTGCAATGCAAGAAAAAGATGATAATCGCTTGGTGCCAAGTCCGGACTGTATGGCGGATGCATTAAAATTTCCCAACCAAGCTCCCGAAGTTTCTGGTGAGTCACTGTAGATGTCTGTCAATTGCTATATTCAAACGGTCCAGTTGTTGACAGTAGAGATCAGAATTTAGCGTTTGGCGATATGGAAGCAGCTCATAATAAATAATCCCCATTCCAGTCCCACCAAATACATAGCAGAACCTTCCTGGCCGTTAGACCTAGTTTGGCCACCGTTTGAGGTGCTTCACCGCTCTTTGACCACGATTGTTTTCGCACAGGGTTATCGTAAGTGATCCATTTCTCATTTCCAGTCACAGTCCGTTTAAGAAATGGGTCTGGATCATTGCGATTTTTCAAGGCTTCACATTTTTACATTTGATCCATCTTAGTTTTTCTGTTAAGTGGTGTGGCACCCAAACATCGAGCTTCTTTTTGAATTTGAAGCTTTGTGTAAATGGTTAAAACCAGTTTTTTTAACTCATGGCGATGTTACGACTGCTAACATGCCGGTCAACTTCGATCATTTCTCCGATTTTATCGACTTTTTCGACGACCGGCCTAATGATTATAATGGTGGAAATTTTGGTTCAAATAAGACATTCTATTCGCCTGATATTGAATTTATAAATATTGAAATAATCCGCCATTTGTGGGGGAGGTACCAGAAGGAGCGGAACAATGGGTCCCATCTTCTGACTTAATCTAGGCTTGGTAAAGATAATAGGTTGTGCAAAGTTTGGTTCATATCGGATAGTTCGTTTGCACAATATTACAAAATTAATTTTCAGCAAAATTTTGACTTTTAGTTAAGGAGGTACCAAAAGGACTGAACTAAGTTTGGAAGAAATATTAAGATGCGCAAAGTTTAGATGAAATTGGTTACTCTCTTCGAGGGTTATCGTGCGCAACAGTCTGCCAAACAGACCTACGTACATTTGTAAATCGACTCCAAATTTTCTGAAACGGATTTGGTCCAAAGAAACATGGGTCTAAAACCAATATTTCGATGAGAAATATTTTGTCGTATTAAAGTGTATTTACCCTCATTAGCCATAAGGCTGAAGGTATAATTAGTTGACTATTTTCTTTTAATTGTATCAAGTCGAAGCCTTAGTGTGGATTAGACTACATTACAATCTATCTATAACATTTTTGTCCTTTCTAAAACACTGTCTTACAATATTTTCGATATGCAGTCCATTTCGGTTGATTTTTTTAGCCACCAAAACCAACGTTTACGTCAATGATTATGCTGACGACTTATGGTGGCGATTACTTGATGGCCGTCTGCTGTTGTTGCCGTTAAGTGAGCCAAGCGGCGTACACACTTTTATTTAGGGCGTCACCCATGCCCATTGAAGGTGATATAGTCTCACAATACTCACCGCATGGAAACCGATGTGATGCTATTCGACCCGATGATATTGGCGTGAAACTAAACTGCAGTTTAGCCAACTGTTTGGTTAAGTGATGATGATAAAAACAGTGGAGGAAGAAGTAGAAGGTGAACAAAAATACTGAATTATGATGTTGATGAAATGAGTGCTCACGTCTGAAACATTAAATGGAAACATAAAGATTTTTTTGTTAGGCAACGTTTTATAATTTCTGTTATTGTTATACCCTCAGCTTTATGGCCAGTGTGGGTATATACACTTTGTTACAGCAAAAATGTGCCTCATCGAAATATTGTTTCATGTTCCTTTGGACCAAATCCGTTTCCGAGCTTATGCAACATTTCGCGATATATGTATCTTCTTGGACGAGTGGAGATCAACAAAACAACTTTCTTGTACTGCAACTGTTTCTGGGGACATACGAAGATGGGCTCTATAGGACAAACTCTTAGAACCTTTCCACAGATCTACAGCTCTTTGATAAAAACATATACCTTTTGATATAACGAATAATTAAACCTGTGTAGACCTCAAACATAGGCAACTCCGACTGACATTTTTTACTTGTTTTCTTTAAACTTTAGACGGATTTTCACTTTTTATAGCCGTCATTGTTTTCTTCATACATTTGGTTACCCCCTACAATTGGCCTTAACACGGCAGCAACTTAAGAAGTCAATATTTTGCAATTGTATGCCCGTCTTTTTTTACGACAAAGAAACAACAACAATGAAAAAGGAAATCCATAACCATGTTTGCACAACTTTTTTGGTGGAGTACTTGAGCAAATGCTGCTTCTTTCGCCAGCAAACAGAGATGGTGTCGATGATGAGGGCAAACGGTAAAAAAATATATAAAACTCCATCTAAAAAAACAACACCACCAAAAAGTGTCACCACCATCTTAAGAGAGGTCTTAAGAGCAAATGTTAAAGCGTCATGGTGTTTGTGCACCAATATGTTTTGCCCCCTAAAAACACACACACACAAGAAATATGAACACAAACATATCCCGAGGTTCATGACAAGTGTCATGAAGCTATTTGCTGGAAAGCAAATGAGCCAAGTAAGTTGATCAAATATGCACACTATGTGCGTATAATACAGTTGTGGTCAAAAGTTGTTTTCTCAAGGTATATTGGGCCATACATTAATTGATATTTTTGTAGAAATGAAGAACATTTTTAGTCTTTTCCTACAAAACTGCATACATAAAGTTTAAATTTGGCATTTTAACTTAATATTTTCTATAGCTTTCCATGTTTAAATGATTCTTTCTATTGATAACAAATTCGTTTGCTCTTCTCTTGTATGCCTTCTCCAGAAGTTCTATGCACATTAACCTTTAAATCGTGATACTGCGGATGAGGAAACTTTAACAGGTGTCCTATAAATATACCTTCTACGTTCTATAGAAGTGAGACCTTTCGCAGACATCTAGCACATAGAATAGTTATTACGGACTTCTATGGACTGAATATTTAAAAGTCTTGTAGACTTTAAGAAAAAGAAAGATATTTTAAAGGCATTTTAAAGAGAGAAGATCATCTACGTGTCTTCCATATATAATTAGATTTAAAGATCGAATCTATTTTATAGATCTTCCATATACAAAAACCTTCTTCAACTATCCTTCGGACAAAAAAGTTTTCAATCGATAGAAGACCTTCTACAGGTCGTATACAGACAAAAGACCTTCTTCAGTTCTCAGAAGATTTTCAACAGGTCTAACATATATAGAAGGCTTGTATAAGACAAAAGACCTCCTACAAATATTCTATAGAAAGAATAGGTTGTGAAGGCATTCTACACAAAAAATACGTTCTACATGCCTACATTATACAGAAGACATTCTTCATGCCTTCTATAGAGTTGATTCGGCCAGGCCTTCTATAAACAAAAGAATGGCATATCATAGACAGAAGACCTTCTTCGTAGTTTTATGGGCAAAACACCATCTTCAGCTCTTCTATGAACAGAATACCTTCTACAGGTCTTTCATACACAGGAGACCTTGTATTATGTTTATGTATACAGAAGAACTTCTGCTATTGTGTTGTTTATTCCACCAAATTCAATTAGGATCGAAAATCGAACAATACCAATAGTTTGAACTGCACTGTATAACTAAAGAGACTACCTGTATTCATTGGGATACACAGCTTATCAAGGGCCACCTTCACACACTATGAGTGTGTGCGTGTTTTAGTACTACCGGTGGATGATGGATTCAACGAAAATAAAAGTGAAAATTATATTAAACGACAAAAAACAAAAAACTACAACATATATGCTGCTGGATAAACATATTGACACAGTTGTTAAATAAGAAAATCCACCAGCCAACTTCGGCGAAACCAAAATGTCAGCCAAACTTAACAATGACTCCCCAAGTGACAAAAAAAAACATAAAAAATGTTTCATACAAAAAACGGTAATGTACGGAAAGAAGTTCAAGCCGCCCCACCTGAAGTGTAGTATCCCGCTTGCCCGGCATTAAAATGTAACCTTTTTTTGAAGTGAAACTGAAATTGAAACTTACATAAACTGTCATACTTTGTAGGGACAGTTTAGCAGTTGTTGATGATGTAAATTATTTTTGTTGTGCTATTTTCAAAACTCTAGCCACCTCCACCTCTATACATATATAGTTAGCCACAAGCTTGACGATGTCAAGCCATCAACAGTTCATATTCCCAGTTGGGCACGTATTTGAGCAAAGTGTTGAAACAAAATAACACACGAAGAAGAAGAAGAAGCTGAAGAAAAAAACTAGACAATAGTTTTTCCATTGTTTTGCGGCTTCCTTGACAATTCTCACATAATTAATTACGCCACAATAAGATTTGTTGGTTGGCCTTATTGGCTGAATGACTGACTGACTGGCTAAACGACAAAGAACGAGAGAATTAATAAACGAGCTGGACAGACAAGTCAAACGAAACAACAAATGGATGAACTGCTATTACAATAGAAATTGTTTGTAAGAAAATATCCCCAACATTGTGGAGAATATTCTTTAAGGGTTTCCCACGGATATGGTTGTTTTTATATTCTATTATATTTTATTTTGGATAGAGTTTTTTGTGCATTGGAACGAAAATGAATGGCTTCTTTTAATTTATGAGTTATCGAAATACAAAAATTGGTACCGTTTAGTACCTTTCATACATTCAGTGGGAATTTTCAAGACCTCATTGTAATCTCAACCCTAATTACCAAGGGGGATTGAAGGGAATGTTTGCAGGGAAAGTCACGTTTAGGGAAAAAAGAAATGGAAAAGGCTTTTAGAAGACAGAAGACCTTCCATAGATAAAACACCTTTTCGGGTCCTATATACCATATGCCTTTATTCAGGTTTTCTAAAGACCTAACATACTTTACAGACCTTCCGTATACCAAAGACCTTCTCCTATGGCAAAAAAAAAAAAATCTTTAGCTCTTCTTCTATAGACAGAAGGTCTTCAACAGGTCCGACATATATAGACGGCTTGTATAAGGTCTCCTGTTTATAGATTGCCTGAGGAAGGTATTCTGTCTATGGATCTTCTATAGGGCTTCTTAAAAGACCTCCTACAAATATTCAATAGAAAGAACTTCTAGAGAAAAAATACCTTCTACATTCCAACCTTTTAAAGAAGACACATAGAGTTAATTACGAAGACCATCTTCAGATTTACCATAATCAAATGACCCCCTTCAGGTCTTCAATAAACAAAATATAGCTCTCCCATAGACAATTTAAAAATGTATCAACATGAATTAATTTCCAAAACCCACATATTAGGTTGGGGAAAAAATCCATTATTTTTTCGGCAGATGGCTGTACTGATAGATTTCTCATAAAGTATCGATCAACAAATTTCAGATTTATGCTCGTGGAAGGTTGATATTTCGCAGTACAAAAATTATTTTGCTGTTTTTTGTTTGGTGCAATCAGTTGTGAGTTACAGGTTGTTAAAAACGGAAGTGAAGAAAGAGAAAATTCGGTACATTTTACAGTTTTTCTTTGACAAAGGCGAAAATGCAAGCCAAGCGGCTAAAATTGTGAATGGTGTTTATGGTTCCGACACTGTAACAGCCAATTATGCGCAATTTTGGTTTCGTTGGTTTAATGTTAAAAATGTCGATAAAATCGGAGAAATGATCGATGTTCACCGGCATGTTAGCAGTTGTAACATCGCCCAAGAGCTAAAAATCGACCATAAAACTGTTTTAAAAATTTGCCAGAAAGGGCCAGAATTAGCCAAAAGGAGAGGTGTCGTGCTCAACCAGGACAACGGTAAGCCACACACATCTACAGTGACTCGCAGAAACTTCGGAAGCTTGGTTGGGAAGTTTTAATGCATTCGCCATACAGTTCGGACTATGCACCAAGCGATTATCACGTTTTTCTTGCGTTGCAAATTTTTTTAATGATAACAAATTGGTATCTAGGGAGGATTTTGAAAATCGACTACTAGAGTTTTTTTGCAAATAGAGAGCAGGACTTCTATTAGAAAGGCATTATGAAGTTACCTTTTAAATGACAACAAATCATACAACAAAACAGTGAATACCGGACATTTCGAAGCATGTTAAATAAAATAATGGATTTATGTTTCCTATCCTAATATATTAGCCATAGGTATACCCTCATACCTAGTCTACTACCTATTGTATATTTGGTATTTGATACTGATTGTCGAAATATAATTTCATGATTTATACTATTTTTATACCCTCCGAAACTATATGTCCAGTTTCGTCTTGATCGGAAACAAATTATGTAACGATCTAGCCATGTCCGTCTGTTGAAATCGCGATAGAGATGGCAAAATTCAAGAGACAAATCTGAAATTTGTAATAGGTTTTTTTGTAAAGCAAATGCAATATATAGATACAAGTTTTAGTAAGCGTTCGCCTAAATATTCAGTATTTTGGGGATGTTTGAAACTTTTTCAATGAAAAAGTAAGTAAAAAATAATATTGGACCAAGGTTCGGGTTGGCTTCCATATAAAAATACCCATAGAGGCCACACGTTTTTTTTTATTTTTTTTGATTATGAACGCTTTTATTAAGAGGGTTGCCTCTAATTTTATATCTCAAATGTCAAATCTCCCTACCAAGAATCTACCATAGCCCTCATATAATTTTCCGAACGATATAATGTATATATATATATATGGGTATACAACTTTTTTGCAGAAAATTGCCTATATAGAACCATGTTTTGACATAGTCCCCATAAAAGTTCACGTCCCATTAAGTTTCTAATAAATAGAATAATTATACGATCCATGTTGTTCGACCTTTTGTGTCTAGCACCCAGCCTTGATGTACGATCAATATAATGTGTACATTCTAGTTTCTTGATGGGTATACAACTTCTGCACAGAAAATTGCCTATATAGGACCATGTTTTGACATAGCCGCTATATAAATACCCCGTCCCATTAAGTTTCTAACAAATATTATAAATATACGATCCATGTCGTTCGACCTTTTGTGTCTAGCACCCTGAACAAAGCCTTCAAATAAATAAACGTATTACAAACCCGATCTATCTCCCATCCTCATTGCGACAACAATAACAACAAAACCAAACGCAAAATGACAGGTTTAGAGATCAAACCGCATTTATTTCAAATATACTATGCATGTAGACGACAAGGCAACAACAAAAATGTGCGTGTATTATTGGCAACGGTGGTAATTGTTGGTGTTCTATTATTCAGTTTTCAGTTGTAATAACTGAATGTACTTGAAATTGGGATCCCATATCCCCCAGCAATTTATATTGGTATTACACACAAACACACTCACACACACACAGGTATGCTGTTTGAACGGTGGAATGGTGATGCGGTTTCATTGTCATGAGAAGAGGCTGACGGTTATGAGAATTATTGTTATTACTCTTGTTGTTGTTGTTGCTGTTTTGGTCGCAGTCGTCGTCATAAGCTAAATAATTGTTGATCGGCGGTCCAAGCATTTTTTTGTGTTTTGTATTTTTGCCCCAGTCAAACTCTGAAGAATTGTTTGCATGCACATGATTTTTGTTATGTCGTCAGAAGAAAGGGAGGAATGGGAGGGAATTGGTTTGTTGAGTTCTCCACCCCGTTCACTCCAACGTCATCATCATCATCGCAACAGCGCTGCCGAGCTATATGACTTCGTCGCTGAAGCTTAACTTTGCTTTAATGTTTGCTGTTCGTGCATGTCATATTAATACTGTATTTAAATAATAATTATTATGACCATGAAATTGGATTTCATCCCGCTCTCTGCAACCATCTACACCACCTTTATCATCATGTTCTAACACGAATAGTGCAGTGTGTTTTTCTTATTTTGTCGTTATTCTGAAGCTCTTTCTCTTACAATCACACATTAGCTAAAACGCTGACCATATCTGCATCTCCGCAAAAAAAATAATAATAATAACAATATTTTCGTACGTAATTCTCAACAAAAAGTATTTTTGCTATTTTCAAGAAAATTTACAGGAATAGTAGTTGAATTTAGAAATATATAGAAAACATGTAAAAACCTCATTAGGTCTCGCCGGGCAAACTTTTAATGCCCTGCACCATAAACAAAATTTTCCATAAATACCAGGATGACTCCGAGACCTCATTCCTCCAAAAAATGAACACAATATATTATTTTAGGTTATTAGAGGTTCATTCGTCCTTCCGGGTAATACCACAATTCACGATTTTAGATTCGTGTAGGGTCCTAGACATTAGAGTTAAATTTGGATTTTTTCAAAGAGGCTCTGGTCTACCAAATGACCATAACAGCAAATATTTGAAATTTTAGGTATTTCCAAACAAATTGGCCTGAATCTTGACTCTAAGTGAGTAGTTTTTAGTACAAAGAAAATATTTTTGCGACAATTGTCAAGATTGAAGTTGAATTTTAGGAACCAATATTTATCTATATAAGAGCCCCCGCCGGTCTTCTATAGATAAAAGGTAATTTCAGAACCTCGTAAGGTAGAAAACTTTTTGCGGAACTATAACTATAATATCAAAAACCTAATATTGTTCCTATCTGTGCATATCTGTTACTAATAACAATTTCGAGCCCAGAAAAAAATTTTTGCTGCCATATAAAGTCAAAACACAGATCAATTCACCCAATTCTGTACATTTATGTGGCACACATTTCTGCACTTGTTTGAGTGTGTTTGTGCGTGTATTTTACTGATAAATTTTCATTTCATTATTTTTAATTTTTTGTTCATTCTTTCTTGGTGCAACCTACCTCTCATACTTCTCTCCCGCGTCAAAAGTGTCAAAATGGAAGTCTGGTGGTGGCTTCGAGATGGCTATTCTCGTTGCGTTTGTCAGTTTCTGATGATTATTTAACCTCGTAAAAGTTTTTCATTTAACATTCGCGTGTGTATTTTTATTTTCATTTTTCTCGCTTGTAAATGTAATTGGCTATTGATGCAGACCAATTGTGTGCATGTGTGTGCATGACACATATACATATGTACAACGTCTGGGCGATTTTCAAACAAAATGACTTGATGCTGTTGTTTGTTTTCTTCTTCTTTTACTTAACTCGCACAAATATACACATACACATATATGCACACAACTACCTCAGCAATAACAGCAACGTCGACGTTGAAAGAAAACCTTAGAATGTCCATAAGAAGCCAAAGGCCAAACACCAATGCAAACAACAATCCAACGACATCCACACATACATACTGACGGAGAGTCATACAAAGACCGACGCAGCAGTAGCAACAATAGTTTCAACACCAGCAGCACACAATCAGGCATCCATGTAAACAGAACATCATCGGAGGGAGAGAGTAAGAGATTGAAAATGCTAAAGAAAAACAGCCCCAGTCTCTGATCAAGATTCTAGCACATCATTGTGTCACTTCACTCCCCAATCTCCCTTCCAGACATTAGACGACGTTAGCTCATCATCTCATCAACCATCCCCATGAAATGCAAGCAATTTGAGTTGTTGTTGTATTTGAGTGAATTTGATCTCTTTTTCGCCCAACTTTGCACACTGATACATGCAGTCAAATAGCTTCGAGTTTTCTTTGTTCGGTGATGTTGTATCCTGCAATACATAATTTTCTATACTGCTATTATTCCTTCTTTTCTTGGTAATTGAAATTTTAAAAATCGATTCTTGTTTTGGTATGGAGTTATATTTAGTACATTTCGTATAATAAATTCGATTTTGATTTCCAACACCGCCTAAATCCTGTACTCTAACAGTAATTTTAACTCCAAATACAAGTTATCCACCTCTGTCCGTTTAGTACCATTAAGTACATAAAGTTACGAATTTTCAAAAACTACCTTCATGTCTCAATCCTACACTCCAACAGTAATTGTAATTCCAAATTTTAGGATGACCAACCCCCCAACTGAATGAGATGGACCCATTTCTTAAACGGATAGTGACTGGAGATGGGAAATGGATCACGTACGATAACCTTGTGCAAAAACGATCGTGATCAAAGAGCGGTGAAGCACCTCCAATGGTGGTCAAACCAGGACTAACTGCCAGGAAGGGGATTATTTAGTATGAGTTGCTTCCATATGACCAAACGCAAAATTCTGATATCTACTATCAACAACTGGACCGTTTGAAGGTAGCAATTGACCAGACCTAAGTTTAGTACTTTTCGGGCACCTACAGTTCGAATTTCCAATAACCCAGCGTTATCTCACGGCTACACACCAACAACAACCCACACTTAAAATTTTAAGTTTCTGTCTTCAGCCGTTTCGTCTGGACTCTTATATATATTACGATTTGAAAATGAGATATATCAGTCCACATTTTGGTATAAAACTCATAGAACTTTACCGGTACCAATTTCAGATTTGTTTAAAGTTTTATCAGCTTTTTTACCCGATGTTGATTAAACAACGTATCCCACATTTTAAGGCCGTCTCATTTGATGTATTTTAAAAACCTTTAAAATTTCTGAAATAGGCGGATCATTGATCTCATTTTTAGAGATGGGCAGTGGGTAAATACCCAAAGGGTAAATACCCGGTAAATTGGGTAAATACCCGGTAAATTGGGTAAATACCCATTTGTGGGTATTTATTTGGGTATTTACTATATTGAATCGGTAATACAACATCTTGCACCCTATTTCCGGGTTTCTGTTATCAAATCGATTTAGAATGGATAGTTTTACGATACTTTAAAGACGTGGGTAAATACTTGGGTAAATACCCGAGTTTTTACCCAAAAATTGGGTATAAACTCATTAACTGCCGAACCACTTGACGTAGGCGGCCAAAATTTTGCACACATGTTTCTAATGACAAAGCAAATATAGAAATCCAACATGGGGACCCTGGGTCCAAGTTTTGATATAGCCCCCATATAACCGTATCTCCCGATTTAAGGTATTTTTTGCCTATTAGACACATTTTACAACCAAATTGGCTGTAATTTGGCACAGAGTGCTCTTTTTGGGTACAAAATGTCCATGCAAAATTTTATGTATGTAGGTCCACGTTTACTGGTAGCCCCCATACAAAGGTACCCCTATTTTGAGTATTTACCCAAAAATTGGGTATAAACTCATTAACTGCCGAACCACTTAACATAGGCGGCCAAAATTTTGCACACATGTTTCTAATGACAAAGAAAATATAGAAATCCAACATGGGGTCCCTGGGTCCAAGTTTTGATATAGCCCCCATATAACCATATCTCCCGATTTAAGGTATTTTTTGTTTATTAGACACATTTTACAACCAAATTGGCTGTAATTTGGCACAGAGTGCTCTTTTTGGGTACAAAATGTCCATGCAAAATTTTATGTATGTAGGTCCACGTTTACTGGTAGCCCCCATACAAAGGTACCCCTATTTTGAGTATTTACCCAAAAATTGGGTATAAACTCATTAACTGCCGAACCACTTGACATAGGCGGCCAAAACTTTGCACACATGTTTCTAATGTCAAAGCAAATATAGAAATCCAACATGGGGACCCTGGGTCCAAGTTTTGATATAGCCCCCATATAACCGTATCTCCCGATTTAAGGACATTTTTATCTATTAGCCCATTTGATTAGCTGGAATTTGGCTTAGAGAGTTCTCTATGAGTACCAATTGTTTGCTCTGGTCAACTTTTTCTGTCCTATATAGCGGTCCTGATTTTGGGTATTTATATATATTTATAAACTCTTTTACAGCCGAACTATTTGACGTGTGTTTTGAAGACCCCTTTTCCCATACAGGAAATAATATTGATTTTAAACCATGTGTGTCAAAAACCACATTTTGCATGAATATTTTGTGCAAAAAAAAATCTCACTATGCCAAATTACAACCAATTTGATCGTAAAAGTACCTTAAATCGGTAGGTACGGTTATATGGGGGCTATATCAAAACTTGGACCCAGGGGCCCCATTTTGGATTTCAATATTTGTATTGATATAAAAACCATCTGAGCCAAATTTTGGCCGCCTATGTCAAGTGGTTCGGCAGTTAATGAGTTTATACCCAATTTTTGGGTAAATACTCAAAATAGGGGTACCTTTGTATGGGGGCTACCAGTAAACGTGGACCTGCATACATAAAATGTTGCATGGACATTTGGTACCCAAAAAGAACACTCTGTGCCAAATTACAGCCAATTTGGCCTTAAAATGTGTCTAATAGGCAAAAAATACCTTAAATCGGGAGATACGGTTATATGGGGGCTATATCAAAACTTGGACCCAGGGTCCCCATGTTGGATTTCTATATTTGCTTTGTCATTAGAAACATGTGTGCAAAATTTTGGCCGCCTACGTCAAGTGGTTCGGCAGTTAATGAGTTTATACCCAATTTTTGGGTAAATACTCAAAATAGGGGTACCTTTGTATGGGGGCTACCAGTAAACGTGGACCTACATACATAAAATTTTGCATGGACATTTTGTACCCAAAAAGAGCACTCTGTGCCAAATTACAGCCAATTTGGTTGTAAAATGTGTCTAATAAACAAAAAATACCTTAAATCGGGAGATATGGTTACATGGGGGCTATATCAAAACTTGGACCCAGGGACCCCATGTTGGATTTCTATATTTTCTTTGTCATTAGAAACATGTGTGCAAAATTTTGGCCGCCTATGTTAAGTGGTTCGGCAGTTAATGAGTTTATACCCAATTTTTGGGTAAATACTCAAAATAGGGGTGCCTTTGTATGGGGGCTACCAGTAAACGTGGACCTACATACATAAAATTTTGCATGGACATTTGGTACCCAAAAAGAACACTCTGTGCCAAATTACAGCCAATTTGGCCTTAAAATGTGTCTAATAGGCAAAAAATACCTTAAATCGGGAGATACGGTTATATGGGGGCTATATCAAAACTTGGATCCAGGGTCCCCATGTTGGATTTCTATATTTGCTTTGACATTAGAAACATGTGTGCAAAGTTTTGGCCGCCTATGTCAAGTGGTTCGGCAGTTAATGAGTTTATACCCAATTTTTGGGTAAATACTCAAAATAGGGGTACCTTTGTATGGGGGCTACCAGTAAACGTGGACCTACATACATAAAATTTTGCATGGACATTTTGTACCCAAAAAGAGCACTCTGTGCTAAATTACAGCCAATTTGGTTGTAAAATGTGTCTAATAGGCAAAAAATACCTTAAATCGGGAGATACGGTTATATGGGGGCTATATCAAAACTTGGACCCAGGGACCCCATGTTGGATTTCTATATTTGCTTTGTCATTAGAAACATGTGTGCAAAATTTTGGCCGCCTATGTCAAGTGGTTAGTTTATACCCAATTTTTGGGTAAAAACTCGGGTATTTACCCAAGTATTTACCCACGTCTTTAAAGTATCGTAAAACTATCCATTCTAAATCGATTTGATAACAGAAATCCGGAAATAGGGTGTAAGATGTTGTATTACCGAGTCAATATAGTAAATACCCAAATAAATACCCGCAAATGGGTATTTACCCGGTATTTACCCACCCCTTGGGTATTTACCCGGTAAATACCCGGTAAATACCATCTCTACTCATTTTCCAACAGAAGGTGCTGTAATATGGTTTCTAGGCCTTTAAAAATCGTATTCTCAAAAATTGTCAACATATACCTATCTTTTGGCATAAACAGGACTCGGACCATTTACAAAATATTGAAGGCTTTATTAGTATTTCCGAACGATTTAGCAGTATCTTGACATTCAGGGTTCTTGAATGGTAAAAACCTCTCTAGCACAGATCCGTGTATTAACTTAGCCCATTATAACAGTCTCACCTAAATTTCCATGCTGCTAAACACATTTTCCAAACAAGTGGCAGTAATTTGAAGGTTGACAGTGATTTCCGCAGGAAGTATCTGTAATTTTGAATTCCGAGATCTCTGTAATCTTGCCTTCCAGATTTTCATCGAATTTTAATCACCTATCATTTCGACCTTTATGGGTAGCTAGAGTATACAAAAACCAATATCGACAAATGTTTCTCACATCATATTATATTTTTCGTATCCAGTAATTTAAGCATTCTAAAATTTCTCATACTCAATATTTGTAAATCGTTTTTACAATTCCAAGTTAAGAGCGTAGCGTTTCTCTTAAAAGATGTAACATGTGACGACTGGTTAAAAATCAGCATTTTCAATTCTCAAAGAATTTTCAAAGATCTTGTGAGAGTATCGGTGTGTTGTTAGTGTTACAACCCGATTAGAGATGGTTTGAGTTTTGCTGCTATGGTTGGGAAAGATCTTGAATGGCGGTGGCGACGCTGAATTTTGTAGTTGTTGTTAGTGCAGGCAGCTGTCGTTGTTGCTATCGCATTCGCCACAGAATCGTTTAATTTTACAATTTCTAAATAAGCAGCGCCTTGTTTTTCTCGGTTCGGTATGGCTGTTGCTTTTGGAATTATATATTTTTGTTGTTGTTTTGTAACCTTGAAAATTTCCATGACTTAGACGCGCAGAGCGAGAGATAATAGATGCAGTCCTCATGTTTTATTTCTTCTGTTTTTGGTGTGTACGTATGTGTGTGTGTGTTTCTATTCGGTTGCTATTTTCTTTCTTTGCAATCGTTCTTCTTTCTTGTCTTGTTATCGTTGCTTAGTTTTTTTTCTTCTTCTTTTTTGTAAATAAAGAACGCTTCATAATAATGGACATAAAATATGTAAATAGTACTACAAGCGTATATGGGTGGAGGGTGGAGGCGTGAGGTTTGGTAGACACGTATTCTATTCTTTATCTCATCAAAAAAATATTATTATCAAGAATTTTACAAAGGTCAAAGCTGCCAAAGATCACACATTGCAATGGTTTTGGTGATTTTCTAACACAACATTGATTAGAATTTCCAGATGATTTTCAATGCCTTGGATTAATAAAAATATCATTGTTTAATGCGACGATTTTGAAGCCATAATATAAGTGCCTTATAGTATTTTTTGTGATTTATTTAACTTTACATTATATTTAGGGGCCAGGCAGTACCAAGCTGCTTCTAATCCCATCTATATCAGCCAATATTTTATCGTGTATTTCTTTTTATTACTTGTCCTTCAGTAGCAAGCAAAAACAAGCTCAATTTTATAACATCGTAAATCGTGAAAAACAAAATATTCCTTACTTCGGTCATAAAACCGATCGTATCATAGATCATCAACAATGTACAGCCGAAATAAATCCAATAAAATTAATCATGCTGCAGTTCAAAGTCAATTATCTGATTGTCACATTTTGTGCTGGCATTTTTTGTTGTTGTTGTGTTTTTGCATTGAGTAGGCATTGAACGTATGTATCTGACCAACAAATCTGACCATATGACTATCTGATTTTGTTGGTGAAAAATTTTACAATTGTGAATCTTAAATTTACAGAGAAGTGTGTCACAAATGTTGACAACTGTAACTTCACTGACAAAAACACGTACGTAGAAGGCTTGGGGAATATATTTTTAAAAATAGATAATAATTTTCAAAAATGATGCACGTTACGATTTTGTAAATGCTCGCCCTGATATACTTTTAACAACAATGTTCTTAAATAAATTAAAAAAAAAATATTCAAAAAATCTTATTGTTGACAAATTATTTGTTTTAGACTATAAATAAAGTTACACCATGAAATGTATAGCCCTATTTAAAAAAAAAAACATTATATAAAAAATCCAAGAATGATTTTTTTATATCCACGCCTTTCTCAAAAAGCCCACGCATTGACCTTCTTTAAAAAAAACACGCCTTCATTAAATGAAATCCACCCCATTTTCAAAATTAGTAGACATGGAAAAAATATTTATATATTTAAATATACGCCTCAAAAAAACTACATAACTACCTCAAACATTCAGGCTTTGAAAAATGTATTTAAAATCCACATCTTTAAAAAAATATTCAGAAATCGAAGCCCTAAAAATGTATTAAAAAAATCACAACTTGAAAATGTGTTTTAAAAATCCACACCATTAAAAATTTATCTAAAAAATATTTAAAAATTTTATTCCTGAAAAATTATTTCAAACATCAATATTTTTTAGCCGCCTGGCTTGCATTTTCGCCTTTGTCAAATGCGAAATGTCACTCTTCCAACGAGTATAAATCTGAAATTTTTTGATCGATACTTTACGAGAAATATATCAGTACAGCCATCTGCCGAAAAAATAATGGATTTCTTTTTCTCCAACCTAATATTTTTGTCAGGACTCTAGTACCTCAATACAATAAAACCAGTGAGCGGAGCAGTATAGTCGGACGGGGCCATACGATACCCTACACAACTACCACGCGACTCTAACTTTCTGCGGATTTTCATTCCGAGCTTGGGCAATATTTCGTGATAGTTGCACCCTCTTGACCGACTGGAGGTAAACAAATATTACTAATATTCAGTACAGTCCTTCTAATTACTTGTTCAGATTCCCTTCTACGTGGCTTGTGTTGTGATATTCGTCTTATAATTGTAGCCTATAGATGGACTCGAAAAAACACAAAGAAATTTAGTATTTGGTCCACTTCATCCAAAAATTTGTATATGATCACCAACGATAATTATAGGCTTTATCCTTGACCATACCTGAATCCTCATGGCTATATTTCCGCCCTCTAATTTTAATGGGTTACTAAATAATATCTGAATTCGTAAGCAACTGTAAATATTTAATATTTAAATATTTAATAATTGGTATCCATTTAAAGGTCAACCACTACTCTTGGATATACTATCAACTTCTCGGGTCTGTATCCTTCACGGGTAAATATATACGCTATAGAATACAAATTTTGTAATTTTTCACATTGGTCCATAACTGTGTCCTGTATCTGTATCCGACGGACGGACACATACCCTGACAACTTCGACTCAGGGTATATGACATTAAACTGTAGTATATTTAAAGGTAGGTTTAGGACCAATATAGCTACAACGGAGTTGCAAATTGTAGTGTCTTTGCTCATTAAATCCACCCACTGTGGCGGTATTGACAAAACAACCCACAAATCAAAAAACAACAACCAAATTAACCAAAACAAAAAAATTAAAACTAGCAAAGAAAAGTCAATAGAAAATGAAACGAACAGCTCACAAATGACCACTTTGGGAATAAAACACAAAAAACCACCGACCATCGAACGAAGCGGCAACAAAAGACCACAGAATGAAACATTTTGACCATTTATGACGAAGTTGTTGTCGTCGTCGGTGTCGTTATCGATGATGTCTCTCTGACTATTCTGATGGCTTGTAGGTGAAGGTCAACACCACCAGCCCCAACAACTGTCGTTGTCCATATTTGTAGCCACAAACATACACACATACTTATGCGTGTAAGACCAAATGGGCAGACAGTTGGTCGGTTGTTTTGTTGATTGGTTATTTATGGTCTTCAACACCTGAAACCGATAATCGCAGTGTTTTACAAAACATGTGACTTAAATGCTAATTTCTTTTGTTTAGCCAAACAAGACTTCTTCTTCTACGACTGTTTCTTTATTGTTGGCCAAATTAGCAGTTAAATGAAATGAAAAGTGTCTTAACGCATGGCCGACCGACCGACCAACCAAGAAACCATCCAACGTACAACCAACCATGTCTGTAAGTTAGTGGGGGTAACAATTGCCTATTAAAAGAAAACAAAACAGAAGTTTAAGAGGCTCACAAAAATGCTATGAATACTAAATTGATTTGATAAACACACCCGCCCTCTATATTAACCCATTTAGGAGCAATGATGTTTATAAATGAAATTTGGAAACAAATGTGGTATTATAATATTTTGAAAATTATTTGCATATTATTTAAAGATTATAGTTGTTTTATACAGATCGGACGTTGTGTATAATCTCTAACAGGTTTAATAAATTGTTTCATTCGAAAAGATTTATTTACTTTTTAGCGTAAAATCCAATGGGTTAATTTGGCAAATTTGTTTTGTATTTTTTTTACTTCTTCAACGAAATTAAAATATTTGAATGTGACGTAGCCGGGCGGCAACGTCTTTCAATGTTGTTATTGTTTTCAATTAATTTGAATTTGATACATTTTGTTTTCATTTTTGTTTTTGTTTACGGAAACTAGACTTGCATCTAACGTAAAAAGCTGAAAAATGTAAATTAGAATATTTCACATGTTATCTACCGGCACACCGACGCACAAACGTATATACAGTGGGATGGAGCGCAGATAAAACTGGTTTTATAGGAAACCTCTTTGCCGAATGAACTAATTAAGAAAACAAATAAAAACATATCTAACAGAAAACAACTAAAATTCTGGTATTACAATTATTATAAAGAAATTAAGTTCGACGGCATTCAAAACACGTTAAATCGGTCAGACTTTTATATGCGCACTATTAACTTATAATAATGTTCAGAACTTAAACATATAGAAAATAAAAGGGACATTTGAATGGGGGCTTTTTTTAAACATTAAACTCTACTTGATATTTTGTGGAAAGAAGATTTTTATTCACAAGGCATCCGATATGCAAAATTATAGAAACTTTTAATAATTAAATTTGGCTTTACATTAAATAACACCGAAAATGGGCAGGACCTTTGTGTGGGCGATATTAAAACTATATACTCGTAGTGGTCAACTTACTCTTCCTTACACTTACATATTTTCCGAATATTACTAATATTCAGTACAGCCCTTCTAATTACTTGTCCAGATTTCCTTCACCGTGAGTTGTGTTGTGAGGTTCGGCTTATATATCGACCCGAAAAAAACCATAAAAAATATGTTTTCGGTCCACTTCATCCCAAAATTATTATCTGATCATCACCGAAAATTATAGGCGTGGTTCTTGACCATAACTGAAACCTCAAAGCGATCAGCGCTATATTTCCGCCCTCTACTGTGGTAATGGGTTACTAAATAAGATGTGAATGTGTAAGCACCTGTAAATATTTTAGTGTAACACCCACATCCGAGTACATACGACAATATAATTGGTTTCAATTTAAAGGTCGACCACTCCTCTTGGATATATTATGTTGGGGAAAAACACATCCATTATTTTTGTATGAACTATAGGACTTTATTTAACATGCTTCGAAATGTCGGATTTGGGTCAAATATGCACCGATTTATTGTATGATTTGTTGTCATATTAAATTTAACTTCAAAATGCTAGTTGTCCTGTCGATTTTATCCTTTACCAATTTTTTATCATTAAAGACATTTTGCAATGCAAGAAAAATATGATAATCTCTTGGTGCCAAATCCGGACTGTACGGTAGATGCATTAAAACTTCCCAACCAAGGTCCCGACTCACTCTAGATATGTGTGGCCTAACGTTGTCCTGGTGGAACACTACACCTCTCCTGTTGGCCAATTCTGGTCAATTGATATCTTCAAACGGTCCAGTTTTTGACAGAAGAGATCAGAATTTAGCGTTTGACCATATGGAAGCATCTCATAATAAATAATCACCTTCCAGTCCCACCAAATGCATAGCAGCACATTCCTGGATGTTAGTTCTGGTTTGGCCAACGTTTGAGGTGCTACGCCGCTCTTTGACCACGATCGTTTTCGCACAGGATTATTGTATGTGATCCATTTCTCATCTCCAGCCACCATACGTTTAAGAAATGGGTACATTTCATTCCGTTTTGCCAAGGCTTCGCAGATGGAAATTCGATCCATCCTATTTTTTCTGTTAATTGTTGTGGCACCCAAACATCGAGCTTCTTTTTGAATCCAGCTTTATGTAAATGGTTTAAAACAGTTTTATGGGCAATTTTACGATTTCTAACATATCGGTCAACTTTGATCATTTCTACGATTTTATCAACATTTTCGACGACTGGCCTAATGGATTTGTTTTTCCTCAACCTAATACTTCTCGGCTCTATGTACTTTAGAAGAAAATATATACGCCATAGAATGCAACTTTTTTTCATTTTTCACACAAAAGTCAGGGTACATTTGATCCCCTAAATATTGACCAATCTTTAGCAAAACAGGCATGCTTATGCTTTGACCCGATCCTCTTCTTCATGTAAAATTATTCGGGTCATGATTGGGGACTCTAGAACGACCAGAAAAACCGACAAAAATTAAGTATTTGGTCCTAAATATTAACCGATATTTACCAAAAACAATAGAGGTCTTCATTGGCCAGAACCTATTCTACATGCAAAATTTCGTGAAGATTGGTCCATAAATGTGGCCTGTATCGTGTTTACAAATTATATATGGACGGACACACATGTCTAGATCGACTCAGATAGTCAACATATGATGATCGGCATACTTAAAGGTTTCAAACTCTTGGAGCTGCAGAAAGCTATAATACCCTGACAACATATACGTAGTATAGTTGTATAGGGTATAAGGAGTATTCTAATATAAAAGTATAGTATATATTATGTTATCATATATGCTATACTTTATAAAATTCAGATATATATATATATATATATATATATGAACATACTTCCTGTTTTATCTAAAATAATACATTTCCATGTGTCTTTTAAATCTATGAATTCCTGACAATATGGTTATGCCAATTCTTAACAACCATCTTCGCAAATTATTAATAATCATTCTAATTTCTGAAACAACATTTCAAATCAATCAAACATTTGAAATTCAAATTATTGACTGTTTATGTCCACTTCTGCATTGGCAAAATCACTCAATTCTGCAGCACTATTCTCGTTATATGTACAAGTGTCAAATAATTAAGTGTGTGTGTGCGTATGTGCACATAATTAAATTTTGATGACTTTCAATCACCACTTTCTGTATACGAATATTTCATGCGAATATTTGATGAAAATCTTGAATGATATGTTAATGCGACCGATGAAGATAAAAATGAAATGCAGACAAATTTATGATGGAACCGTCAAGACCGCCAAGACGAGGCGCATGCAATCAGCGATAATCGCAGCTGTCGTTGATGATTTAAAATTCGAATTTTGCTGGCAATCAAAATTGAAACAAACGCAAGCCGAAATCACAATAATCAGAATTTTGATATTGAGTTTTAGACCGCATAATTTCGATGCAATGAAATATTTCAAGAATATTAAATCATTTAGTGACTGAGCGCTGGTCAGTGCATGGTGAGGGCGGTGCTCGATTCTCTATATCTTCAAATCACAACAAAAGCAAAAGTGTCATCATTGATTATGTGTCATGTTTAACAATGTTGTGGGCGCCATTTGAATGAATAATTATTTTGAGTGAATTCATAAATCAAATTCCGGCGCAGAACTGCAGCAATGTCAACCGCGATCGAGCGACAGAGAGAGAGCAATGAAACCCAAAAGTCCAGATATAATGGGAATTATATGCAAATTTCAAGTTATTCTTCTGTGGTTGTTGTTTATTTTTTCATATTTATAAATCAAACAAATAATACAACACCAACAACAAAACAATATTGCTGCTGCTTACTGATGACGATAGCCAAAAGCAACAATACACAAGAATTGTTGTTGTCATTGCTGGGATTTCTTCTGTTGTTTGTAGAAATGCGATCCAAGCAATCCAGCGAAAACAGCCAACCAACAACCACACCAGCGATCAGCAATGAAAAAAAAAAACCAACAAACCCCAAATTTATGGTCACAGAGTATAAATAATTTAGCCAAAGTAAGAAAGACGACGTGCGCAAACAAGCGGCAACAGCAACAACAACGACCACACCATCATCGCATTTATGGACAAATGATTTAAAGAAGAACGACCGAACCAAATGAACATTTTAATCTCCTTGCAAAAAACAAAAAAAAGCTATGCAAAAAAGCGAAACCCAATAACAAAAGAAGAAAAACACAAACAGATAAAAATTCCTATAAACATTATTTTTTGTAGACTTGAAGAGGATTTAACGATCGGTCACCATACTTAGCGAATACTCAAAACATTTGATAAAGAATTCTGTGTGAATTTCAAATTACAGTCCATTGGGTTGAAAAACTTTTCTACCCAGTGAGAACCCAAAATACGAAATTACAACTGATTAAGTTGAAAACCCTGCCCAAAAACTTCGATATACCGAATATTTGGGGGTACCGTTGTATAAGAGCTACCCTAAAAACAATAAACAATTGCTATTAATTGAACAATTTCAAATATTTCAAGCTTTAACGTGATTTCAGCAGAGGGACTGATATGACTAAATCGACACAATCAAACTTCCCACCAAGCTCCCAAAGTTTCTGGCAAGTCAATGTAGATATGTGTGGCCTAGCGTTGTCCTGGTGGAACACGACACCTCTCCTGTTGGCCAATTCTGTCTGTCCGGTCCAGTTGTTGACAGTGGAGATCAGAATTCAGCGTTTGGTCATATGGAAGCAGCAAATGCATAGCAGAACCTTCCTGGCCGTTAGTCCTGGTTTGGCCACCGTTTGAGGCGCTTCACTGATCTTTGATCACGATCGTTTTCGCTCAGGGTTATCGTATGTAATCCATTTTCCATCTCCATTCACCATCCGTCTAAGAAATGGGTCTATCTCATTCCGTTTGGTCAATTCTTCGCAAATGGAAATTCAATCCATCGTATTTTTTTCTGTTTTCTAAACATCGAGCGTCTTTTGCCGGACAACTTCGATCATTTCTTCGATTTTATCGAAATTTTCGAGGACCGGCCTATGGTGATTTTTCCCCAACCAACCAATATGAACAAATAAAAACGACATTAAATTCGGCCTGGCTAATTTTTTGTACCCTGCATCACGTGATGTGCATTCAATATTTGACGAGTCGATCTGGAAATTTATATGGGGACTATGTTAGGCATATTTGATGCCTGATTCCGCTGAAAACGTATCTATAACTCCCAAAATACCCAAAAACGTGGACCAATATTGATCATTTTTATTAGGATGATTTGATACCAAATGAGAACCAAACGTAGCAAATTACAGCCATTTCGATTGAAACCCCGTGTCAAAAATTCCCATATATTTGGGGTACCCCCGTTATATGGGTGATATACCAAAACGTGGGCCGATATACCCCATTTGCAATACCAACCATCTTAGGAGCAGAGATGGTCCGCCAGAAACAGTGACGTAAATGACATACATTTTCGACATATATTACATAGGTCTGAAACGTCGGAAACCCACCCAAAACCATTAGGTTTTTGACAAAATACCTATTTCCATTAATGAATTTGGAAATTACGTATGCTTTGCTGAAATCCATATAAAATTTCAAAAAATTTTTCTCCAAAAAGTTTAGAATTTTGTATTAGTTCTAGTAAAGAACAGACAGATATATGTAAAAATAATATGTATATTTGAAAATAACGGTATATGGTAATAATATTCGAATAAATGACGTTTTCTACATTTACTACATTTTATACAGGTATATGACGTTTTCGACGTTTACACCTTTTTGACAGTCGAAAACCTAAAAATTCGTCATACGGACCATCCCTGCTTAGGAGTAATATCAATACCAGTGCAAAATTTAAAAATCTATCTTAAATATTGTGATCTCTATCAACAGACACACAGGCGGACGGACACGCCTAAATCGACTTAGAATTTTAATCAATAATTTTCTTTATGGGGTCTCCGGTGGATTTTCATGTGGGTTTATGTCAACCAAGAACTCGGTATGCCAAGGGGTTGGAAAAATCACCTAGAACTAATACTCTTTATATGGAACTCTCTACATTATAAAAATCCGGAATGTAAAATTACATACTAATGATTTATATAAAGGATAGACTAGATAAATAGATATATTTACCATGTATACATGTCTATAAATGACATTTGTATTTATTATTAAAACTTCACAAAATCAACCAAATTTGTATGTATATCTAGTCAAAATTAGTTTTTTGTCTTCGTAAATAGAATACTTAACCATACGAACCCCTCAATAATGGAATTTTGTCAGACAACACCAAAACGCTAAGAAACCACCAGCTATTCAGCCAACCAGCCAGCCAATGAACCAACCAACCCATCTCCATACATGGATATCAAAGAGATAATTTGTTTTAGATGCCAAACATGCAAAAAAAAATCCAAGATAACAATGGTACAACTACACCAACAAAACAAACAACTTGTCTGTCTGATTCAAACAACAATGCCACGATCATTTATGGAGATATCCATTGGTGGTACTGCCCGGTGGCAAGCTATGGTGTCGTATAAACAATTTGGACAAATTGCCATCGAAAGAGATTTTTATTGTTCGACACAATTTTGGTTTGCGACGCGGTGTTTTGTTTTCATAAATGTTTGATTTATCGTCGTCTGCCCCAGCCAACTGCAATGGGAGAGAGAATATTTTTTTGCGAGCAATTTGATTTGGGGTAGTAATCAATCATGTTGGAATGGGTATGTCAGAGTGTGTGTGTTTTGTTGTTTTGAGATTCAAAAGAACACATATTTACGAGGGTGAAATTTGAGGGTCGCATCAATTTGGATATTATGATTTGTAGCAGTTATTAGAGAAAGTAAATTGAAAGTTGAGAAATATAATGAAAATTACTTACCAACTAATTTGAAATCGAGTACGTAGAACGGATTCGAAAACTTTGCATTGTAAAGTAGTAAGTTATATATTATTATTATAGTTTGGAAGAACCCTTACTTTTCCAAGGTATAGCTGTATGATCGTGTCAAGGAATTTGCTACATACCTATTGAGTTGTATTGTCTATTCCACAATTTGGTATCCCACATTTATGGACCAACCCTCCATAACAAAGTCGTCCCCCAAAAACAGTAATGCAATTATCTTAGATACAATTCCAAAAAGAACAAAGATTTGAAAAATTAATGCCGATTATCGGCGATTCTATATTCGAAACACGATTTCCAGATAACTTTGTACGTCTACATATTTCTACAGAACAAACAAACAAAATGAACATGGGCTGCTGGTGCTGAGTAATCCAACGCCGCCTGATGACTGATTAATATTTTATTTATGTATGGCCAATTCAATCAATGCCACCACAGAACGCCGAGTTTAGTTAACCAACCAAAAAGCCAAAGCTGAGCTATTGTGTGTTTGGTAAAAAGGAAAGAAGGAATCAATTGCCAAGCAATTATCAATCATCATCAGTTGGACGGACGGTCGGATGGACAGACATGCAGTCGCATCAGCAGCGTCATCTTTTTGGTTATGATGAACAATGCCGCGCAGTCGCATTAATTAATATGCCATGCGCAGAATGTCCAATAAAGTCTTGGACAGACTTGGTTGACGGATTTTCTACAAACTGGGGAAAAACACCATCACCATCACACTACCCCACTTATTGGGACATCATCACTCAACACAGAACGGGCCTCACCTAAAGAGGCAGTCAGTCAGTCAGCGGTAGCAAAAGCTAATCGCTACAGAATTTGCATGCTGATTGCAGATTGCAATTGCCAAATGCATAAATTATTCTCCAGTACCATATTGTTCGAGCGAACGAGCAGCACCACAACCAATCTGCACTAAGAATGCATTTATCCACCCCGCCTTCTGCTCAGCCCCTCACCACTAGTGTGCACTTACTTCACGAACTTGATTTATAACGACTAACGTTCCAGCCATTAATGCCATCGGCATATGGATGATAATGATATTAATTGTTGTTGGCAACAAATTTATTTTATTATGGCCAAGACAGAACAGCCATCACGATATGCGATGTGTGATGGGCCACGATATGCGGTGCGACTGATAATAACCAGGCAGCCAGTCCATCATCATCATCGTCCTCGTTATTGTTGTTGTCATCGTTGCAGCCATCGTCACCAATCACAAATCACGGTGGGCTACCACCAATGCCCGGACAGACGGACGGATTGTTAACCAATATTCAACCATTGTTCCCGGACAGAAAACGCAAAAAAACACACACACATTGCAACGCAACTGTCCATACATATCGGTCCAATAAAGAGGAGCAAGTAACCGCATATTTACATAAATTATTTCAACCAATCATCAGAATCATAAATATTGTCCACAGCCACAATAATGGGTTGGCGGTTATATTATCGGTCGAAAAAAAGTATTGTAATGAATTTATTAACTTATACAAGGGAACAGTGTTTTGACAGAACATTTGTTGAAATGTGTATTGTTTGGGGGGAGATGACAATCGCTAGGCACTTATCAATTCTATAGAAAATAATTTTAGTGGGGAAATTTGGTAACCAATAAGAGCCTAATGTACCAAACTGCAAAATATCGAAAATTGGCGGTTACCCTTATATAGGAGCTATATCTTGAACTTGATCTGCTTGGCATATTTCGATGAGTTACAAACGGAAAAACAAAATTTATATACGCTACTATCAATGCAAATTACGAGGACTAATATATTTATTTTTGGCCTTATAATGAAAATGTGAATATTTATCTTCAAAATAAAAATAAGTTATATGTTTTCGAAATCAGGGTATAGCCTTGGAAGCATGACCCATCATTTCTTCGTTTTGGCAGGTCAAAAAGCTGTGGTGTGAACCGCTTAGCCTTCTCTTGTTGACCAGCAACGGCCAGAATTGGTCAACAGGAGAGGTGTCGTGTTCCATCTACAGTGACATCTATCCGACGTTTCTGGGGAGCTTGACTGGGAAGTTTTAATGCATCCGCCATACAGTCCAAACTTGGTACCAAGCGATTATTATCTTTTTCTTGCATTGAACAATGTCTTTAAGGATAAAGAATTGTTATCTAGGGAGGATTATGAAATAGAGAGCAGGACTTCTATGGGAGAGGCATTATCAAGTTGCCTTTAAAATGGCAACAAACCATACAACAAAACGGACATAATCGGACATTCCGAAACATGTTAAATAAAGTCCTACAGTTCATAAAAAATAATGCATTTCTTTTTCCCCAACCTTATATATTCCCAATCAGAATGGCGATATCGATTTAGCCATGTCCGTCTGTTGAAATCACGATAAACATTGCCATATTTAAGATATAGCTCTGCACTGACATTTCAGTACATCGTTCAACTTTTATGGGAGAGCCCATAGAACGGTACCCCTCAATACTCGGTATTTTTAAGCTTTTAGGCACGTTTTCCAACTTTATAATCAGTAATTTGCCATTTTCGGTTCTCACCGGGTAGAAAATATTCCTACTAGAAAATATTCCTACTATTGGTCCACTTTTAAGGCTAGGGTTTAGTGGTGCTTCCAATAGTCGGTGTTTTAAATCTTTTGGACACTTTTTTGGGTTCTCTCTGGGTAGAAAGTCTTCCTACGTAAAATGAACAATAATGGTCCACTTTTTAGGGTAGCCTCCTTATAACTCTACATTAAAAATTTCGATATATAGCAATGCAGATTTCTTCAGATGTTTCGAGAGCAGTGGAATGGGGAAGCAATGGGGCTTCGCAGGGTAATATCGCATACATTTCAATAGAGGAAATACTTTGCCACAACTGAACTTGTAATCTGAAGTCAACAAAGGTAAAATCGATTAACCTTTTTTTATAGTTTTTGTTGTTGTTGTTTCTTCAGCTATTTGCAATGGATTTATTTGAGATTTAATTTTAAAATAATAAAAAAAGGCTTTTTAATTAATAAAACTAAAGTTTATTTGTCAATTTTCACCATAATAACAATTTAAAAGCAAAACATATTAAGAATGGCTCTGAACGTCTTATTTCTATAAGCAGATATATATTCATCCCACAAAAAATACCTGCACAAAGGCCTATTTTTTCAGCATCTCTAAAAGCTTTTCTATCTGTAGAAGAGCTCTATATGGTCTTCGGTATAAAGAGTACCTCGGGATAATATTCGACCTATAAAGTTTTCCCTCCGTTGAATACCTCTTGAAATTGCTCTCTCTCTGTAGAAAACCTTTGGAAGGGTTAAAGATAATTTCATAAGAAAACTATTTTGAATTTCATGTTCTTTAGGGGATCAATATCTAAAATTTTTAGTATGAATGGCCAATAAAATATTATAAGATTCTAGCAATAATTTAAAATAATTGATAAGTCACTTCTAAAAGAAACTCGTTCATATATGCATACTGACTTCAATACACTGTGCCATCGAATAGTGTTAAATTCCATTTCCTTTATTATCAAGAAGATTCATTGGCATTGTTGAACAATAGTAATAACAATATAAGTAGATTTTATTATTTTCTACAAAATCGTCTTTAATGACACCATTTTTGTATTAAGGAGGAAGGTATGTCTGTGTGTATAATTGTTCGAATGCATAGCTTCGGCTAGCAATGGCAAATTGGCTGGTGATGGCTAGATGCCAACTAATTTCTTTAATCATATTCACCAGACGTACATATTTTTTGCAATGAGACCCGACGGAATGTCTGATGGCAGGCTGGTTTGATTTAAAACTGAAAACAAAAGTGTGCCCACAATCAATAATCAGGCAGTGCTATATCGTGTCTAGATAATCAATGCAAAAGATATAAATTGTGCGTAATTGATTAATTCTGTTCTTTTTGGAGAAGTTATAAAAATTGCTATGATTTGATTTGGGGGAAGAAAATTTGGTGTGATTTTATGAAATTGGGTCAAATGGAATTCCATTGGCTACATTTTGAAGGGGTGAATCATAACTCCTGGCATAATATATTGCCAGGGGTTATTTTGGTTGGCAATTTTCCATCTTTAAAAATGTTCAGAGGTTGCCAAATACCAAATTGTAATGAAATTAGAACCTTTTCGGAAAGTGTGTATAAATTCGATTGTTTGCAGGAAACATCACTAAGAAATTGAGCGATTTTCTCGCCCTTCATTGCTTTAAAATCTCAGTATTTTATTTTCTTCCTAATCTGATAATCTCATATATTATATGGCTAAATATTCTGCTATCCAAATCAGGATTAATCGCAATACAAATCTACCCATTATTCGCATTAGTTGTTTCCTAATCATGCTATTATTTCCTTAGTTTTGTTATTTCAAGTTTATGGCCTAATAAGTCGAGTCTAAATGGTCGCATTAGCTAATTATTTCCTTTTTTAATAGCAATCTGATAGTCAATAACAAAGATCTATTAATAGCAATAAAAAACTACAACTAACAAATAATAAAAAAACACAATAACAAAAAGAAAATTAGAAGCAAATACAAAAACTTGTTCTCTAATTTGGAATTCGCCCAGAGATTTACAACAAAATTTCACATCGATTTTAATTGCAATTTGAAATCGGCAACAGAATGGGAATTGAGCTGTGGTGTGGCTCCGCTGCCTGGTTGGTCATAGATAGAAAATAAAATCAATTTTAGTTTTTGTTGTTGTTTTTTCGCATTCGTGTCATTGTTGTTGTGTTGAATATATTTGTTTTTACTTTTGTTATTGTTATTTGAACTTGATTTGATGATAATCATCCATCCGCGCAGATGATGACAACTGCGTATCAGGAAGCACAAAATGCAATGGAAACGAAATGAAATGAAATTTCGTGCCAGAAAAAGTTGAGAAAAGCAGAATAGCAACAGTAGTAGTAGTAGTAAATAAAGCTTAGTGGCTAGCCAAGCTTGTTGTATTCTAGATTTGAGACTGGGTTGGAGGGGAACGTGTACTTGCATCGCGGCATATTAAATGTGATTTGTAGGAAAACTGCATACAAATAAAGTCTCTAAACTTGAAAAAAATAACAGAAACAGAAAATTCTACGGCTCATAGCAATGCAGATTTGTTGAGAGAATGGGGAAGCAGTGGTGCTTTGCAGGGTAGTATCGCCAATGGCATTTCGTTAGAGGAAATACATTTGCCACAACTGAACTTGTAATCTAAAGCCAACAATGGCAACAGAAAAAATCGATTAACTTTTTTTATAGTTTTTGTTGTTGTTTTTCATTAACTATTTGCAATGGATTTATTTCAAATTTAATTTGAAAATAATAAAAACAAGGCCTTTTAATTAATAAAATAAAAGTTTAATGGAATATTTCATGACATTGTTGTGATAATTATTTCTTTGTTTTTTATGGATCATCTGAAAAAAAAATTGAAGCAGAAAAATATTGAAATGCCTCTGAATTTTTTTCTATAAACTGCTACGTATTCTTTCCATAAAAATATCTGTACAAGGCCTCTCTCTATAGACGAACCGCTGAAGGCCTACTTTCATTAGATGGCCAGTGAGAGTTATTTTTTCTATGGAACTTCAGGCCTTCATTGTACAGACAATCTTTAAAATTCTTCCTTTTACAGGAGCTCAGTTAAGAATTTTCTCTGTATAGAACCCCTGTTGCAAATAGTCTCTTTAAGGAAAAACGGTTGAAGGTTCTATCAACAAATGACCTGCCTGCTAACGATTTGTTTTCTAATGTAAACCTGTTGAAGTTTTTCTTTCCGTAGAAGACCTGTAGATGATTTTCTATAGATTTTCTTCCTTTAGAAGACTTGTATTTTTATAGAGAAAACCAGTTGAAAGTTCTGTTGAAGTTGTTTTATTTCTCTCGAAGACATGTGGAATGTATTAGATTGGGATTAGAAATCCATTAAGCCGGTCGTCGAAAATGTCAATAAAATCGGAGAAAAGATCGAATTCCTAACACCGAAAAACAGAAAAAAATAGAAATTGATCCATCCTATTTTTTTCTGTACTTGGTGTGGCACCCAAACATCGAGCTTCTTTTTGAATCCACCTTTGTGTAAATGGCTTAAAACAGTTTTATGTTCGATTTTTAGCTTTCGTTTGGCGAAGGCTTCGCGGAAGATAGAGATAGAATGAGATAGATCCATTTCTTAATCGGATGGTGACTGCAAAATTGGATCGCAAAGATCAAAGAGCGGTAAAGCCCCTCAAAAGTTGGCCAAACCAGGACTAATGGCCAGGAAGATTCTGCTATGCATTTGGTGGGGCTGGAAGGGGATTATTTTTTATGAGTTGCTTCCATATGGCCAAACGCTAAATTCTGATCTCTACTGTCAACGACTGGACCGTTTGAAGATATCAATTGACGTGTTCCACCAGGACAACGCTTGGTCACACAAATCTACAATGACTCGCCGAAAACTTCGGGAGTTTGGTTGGGATGTTTTAATTGACTTGGCACCAAACGATTACCTTTTTTTCTTGCTTTGCAAAATTTGTTTAATGATAAAAAATTGGTATCTAGGGAGGATTGTGAAAATCGACTACTAGAGTATAAATATAGTTCATATAAAAAATAATGGATTTATTTTTCCCCAACCATATATATTCGATGACAAAGTACACTGTGGCAACACAAAAATAATTATCGGGGAATTTCAAAAATTTATCATAGAGGGACTAAAAATAAAAGTTTACGTCGGGAGGTAACCTAAAAACGCATGGCAATATTTCCCATTTCCTAGACATTTGAAAATATTCGGATTTGAATTCCACGAAATTCTTGCATTTAAGGAAATATTTCAGATATAAATGTGAGGAATATTTTTGTCTAATACCTTAAGTTTAGGACATTCTGCATTATAAACTCAACAGTTATGTGGGCTGATCTCAGAAAAACTCAATGTCCACGGGAAACAACACGGCTGTACAAAATTGTTATTTTGCTTAATCAGGACCTAAAACTCGGAGAATGTCGCTACAATTTATGATGAAAACGTTAGGTTGGCGCTTTTGCTTTGTTATAATTTTGAATACCATTTTTTTTGATCCTATAATTTTTGATTAACCTATAAAACCCTTTCCCCGCTTCACCAAAATCCATATTCCCGAAACACAAACTTATTTATTGTGAGTTGAAAAAAAATAAAAAATCTTTGTTTGTTCTTTTGCTTTCATAGCCAAATTAAATTGACCATAAATAATTATTTTTCATTCGGGACCGGTCAAACCAATTCGAACTTCTTTCATTTGGGAGAAAAAATCAGAAGTGGAATAAAACCGCAACATGCAAGTTAACCTTGATATTTAAAATAAAAAAGCAGCAGCAACAACAACAACGTCGGATGAACAAATCGACAACATGAATACTTGATGACATCTCCAAGAACAAAGCCACCAAATTAGTTCGTACCAAGAACAAATAAACTAAAATCAAACCGGAGTAGGAAACAAGAACTCGGTTTGTTTTTTAATGACTTCTTAATGAAATCGCAAATATAAGGCAAAACAAAAACATCAAAAAGCAGAAGAAAAAAAAACAACAAAACCAAAAATTCTACATAAAACAAAACAAATCGAAGAAGATTGATAAAATGACAATAGTTTATTATGGGGTTGCACATTTAGAGCAAGTTGTCTAGCAAGTTCTGAAGCGATGCGGATGGACGGGCACAGACAGACAGACAAACATAAGTATGCAGATTTCAAGTATTAAAAAGTCGCAAGCTGAAGAAGTCATCAGCCAGCTAGCCGGCTTGGCTTGATGATGACTTTTTTTAACCAAAAAAGTTAAAGAATGAATTGCAAGCCGCCAAGTAACTGGTTAACTGGTTTGCAGGTTCAATAATAAGACATCAGGAAGTTGATATGGTTTTTAACAGCACGTACACATTCACACAGAAATAACCATACACCAGCATGAGTGGGCATAATATGGTAAAAAAACATTAAAAACAGCAACAACAACACCAATAGTAATAGTAACCACATTATCGAAAAATAAAATAGCATAAAGAGCCCACAGCCAACTCTATGCATAAGGAATACTTTACTCAAAATTTATTAAGAAGTTTCGGCTGAAGCAACCAATTTTAGCCAAACCAGCAATGAATTGCTTAAATGCAAAGAACAACAAAAAAATATTGTCAACAACCGCCGCATGAACCACAAGCCACAATGTATTGGCCAGTTTCGAATTAAAAAAAAAAACAACAACATGGAGAAGAAAAATGAATGTGGCGATATTTGTAGATTTTTCGATTTTGGAGGTCAACTACTTAACCAAAAAAAGCAACAAGAAGAAGATGAAACTCTCTATGGATGGTTGATATTGGTAGCTGGCTGACTAAACTGGTCAATTCTTGTATTCTTCCCCAAGCTTTCAAAAAAAAAAAAAAGAATTGCAGCAATAAAACCAGAATTTTATATTTCTTCTTTTTTTTTTTGTTTCTGCAAAAAAATTTCCCTCTCACTTGATGTCCCATTATCACCGACGCCTTAAATATAATCATCTGGTTTTTTTATGCTCAAAAATTGCAAAACAGATGTCTGTCTGTCTGCCTGCCGACATGGCTATCAGTCTGTTCCCATAAACATGTTGGGTGAGAAAATAAATGAAGAATTTAATTTAATCTAAATCTTAATTTAATGTTGGGCTACGTTCCTGGTTATTGTTATGGCCTTGATGAACTCGATTAAGTATCTTCTTCTACTTCTACTTCTACTTCGACGTCGTCATTGTCTTCCTTGGTGTTGCTGTCATCAAGAGGAGCTTTAAAGAACTGCAGTTCAGGTCCATATAAAATAAGATTTTATTAAAGCAGGAAGAATTTTGAAAATGTTTGTTTATGCATCAATACTTAAAATTGTAAAATTGTAAAACACTTTAAAAATATTTATATAAAATTATTAATAACATTTTATTTAATCTCGCCAAGGACAAATATCTAGTCAAAAGAAGAGAAGAGATCTCTTTTGCTATGCCAACAAACGTACTACAACACAGGCCAAATTGCATGTACTCTAGACTATAAAAAACCAGTGAGCAGAGCAGTATATTCAACCGGGGCCGACCATAAGACCACAATGACCACGGAACTCTAACTCTCTGCCGATGTTTATTCCGAGCCTGGATAATATTTTGTGATATTTGCACAATCTTGCCCGATTAGAAGTCAACAGCACCTCTTTCTTACACTGACATATTTTCTGAATATTGTTAATATTCAGTACTGCCCTTCTAACTACTTTTCCTGATCCCCTTCACCGTGGGTTGTGTTGTGATGTTCGGATTTTAATTGTGGATTTTAATCGACTCGAAAAAAAACACAAAAATTAAGTTTTCGGTCCACTTCATCGCAAAATTTTTATCTCATCATCACTGAAAATTATAGGCGTGGTCCTTGACCATAACAGGAACCTCATGAACCTCATGAAAATTCAAAGCGATCAGAGCTATATTTCCGCGCTCTAGTGTGGTAATGGGTTACTAAATAATATCCTCTTGGATATAATATCAACTTCTCGGGTCTATGTCCTTCAGTCAGCTAAATATTGACCGATTTTTTTAAAAAAAAGGCAGGCCGACAAAAATTAAGTATTTGGTATATTTCATCTCCTAAATATTAATCGATCTTTACCAAAAACAATAGGGGTCTTCATTGGCCAGAGCCCATCCTACATGCAAAATTTCGTGAAGAGTGGTCCATAACTGTGGCTTCTATCGTGTTTACAATTTATAATGGACAGACGGACGTACGGACACACATGTCTAGATCGACTCAGCTGGTTGGGATATGACAATGTTTCTCGGCGTTACAAACTCTTGGGGCTGCACAAAGCTATCCTACCCTGACAACATAGTTCTGAAGGGTATAAAAACAAGGAAAAACATCTTTTTATATATTTTATATGTGGTGTGCAATTAAAATTCCTTAAATCAGTCGGGACCGTTAAATATTCGGTTACAATCCTAAAAAATATATATATTATTGTATTATGTGTTAGAAGTTTGTTCATGCTGTGAAAAAAAATAAATTAAAGCCACTTCGGTGAAAAAATTCGGTTACAATCCTAATAACATCGAAAATATAGAGAGAATGTGTTCCACCCTCCTATATCCTGAAAAACAAAATTACATCCATTACAATGGGAAAATGAGGATAATAACTTCGAAATACTGACAATTTGGTCCTCCCTGTATATGGTTATCCCAGTCAAAACTTGGATCTTTATACCAAATTACATCCACATCGGTTGAAAAATACGACCAAAACTTTCAAAATACCGAATATGTGAACTATAGCAAAAGATAAACCGACATTGAAAAATTTTAATAGGAAGATTTGACACCTCATGAGAACTTGACCAATTTAATTAGGGCCGATTCGATTGAAAAATGTGTCCTTTGTTCGGAGGCTTTCAATTAATGTAATACCTTTTAACTGTACCAGTTGATCAGATGTATTTGGGACTGTGTTACCACTTGCAATACCGGAAAAATGATAATCCCATAATATACTGTCCCTGCCCACAGATTCCAACAACAAATAAAATCCGATCTCTGTTACATCATCGATCCATTTTATCCATTCAAATGCATGTTGGCGTTTTTTTTTTATCTTTTACACAACACTTCCAAACACCAATGACCAACCTGGGTTGGATCGCTAGCTCGCCGACTGGCTGGTGTCATCTCCATAGAAATTCAAATGCATCGTTGAATCGGTGATTTATTGAAACCAACAATGCAACGACGACTGGTCGACATATATATAATTACACACACTGCGTGTATGTGTGTGTGTGTGTGGATGTTGGTTTTCTAGAACATATGTATATATGGTACGTGTGTAAATAAATATGTAAATAGTCCCTGAACATTGAAAAACAATCACAGAAATCAGGAGTGATGTTCAGATGGGTGGTTGTGGGGGCAGGATAGGAAACTTTGTATATATGAGCTACTTTGTGTAATATGTGTGTGTGTGCGCCTAGGTGGAGGAAGGGAGAATGGGTAATGTGTGCGATTACATTTGACGAGGGTGTTGTTGACGATACTCTGTGACTGTGGTGCTGACGATGATGATGTTGTTGTTATTGGTTTTGTTGGCGATGTTGCCACCAGAGTACTGTTTACGATTTGTGCTGGCTGTTGCTGGCGAGTTGTAAAATAATTTGCTCTAATTTATTTTCATGGTCATTGATTTTGAAAACACAACAAAAGAAGAACAAAAACAAAACATCGAAAACAGATTGCATGTGAAAAACATATATTTAGCATCCAGTGCAAGGCGCGCTATCGAACCAACAATTGTTAGCAAATGAACACACATACACACACGCATATACATCATCACAGACCTATAGGCATATAAATTATCATTTAAATATGTTTTGATGTATGGCTGTTACCACATCGTATAACTCGGTGGCAATTCAGAGGTAAATGTTACAATGGCATTCCGATTGTCATCTCGCACCACCACCACCAGTATTTCTATAATCCCCATTTTACTGATACTACCTTCATTAAGTGTCAGTGTTAGGACCAACGAGACTTGTTGTGGCTGCTTGTTTTTTTATTATTATTATTTATTTTTCATCCAAAAAGTGTTAACAAGATGTGTTAATAGCATCAATGCCAAAGAAGATGTAACAAAATTTACTTAAAAAGCCGCAGTTGTTGAAGCCAATAGTAATTTTATTTCTAAATAAAATTACTATTGGGGTTAAATGATACCTCCGAGAATGGCATCATTTAACCCCATGTGTTTTAAAAATGAGCCGAAGATCCTCCAAATACGTTAGTCAGACCTGAGTTTTATAAGGGACCTATATTGAAACCTTTATGCCGGGAAGTTTTTTGTCGTATAGGTCCAAAAATTTCACATTTGACCGAACTGTACAACATTTTTTATGATGAGACCTTAGCTCTTATACCCGTTGATAGGGCAAAAATGTGCCTCATCGAAATATTGATTTTAGACCTCATGTTTTTTTTACCAAATCCGTTTGAGATAATTTGGAGTCGATTTGCGCACGATAACTCTCGAAGGGAGTAACCGATTTCATCCAAACTTTGCACATCGTAATATTTCTTCCAAACTTAGATCATGTTCGAAGACCGGGAATATCATTCCACTCCTGCTGGTACCTCCCCCACAAAATGGTCAAATTTTTGCTGCAATTCAATTTTATAATATCATGCGAACGACCTATGCAATTTTAAACCGTACTTTACATAACCTATTGTCATTACCAGGCATATATGCAGTCCGATGTTTGGAATCAATTGGTCCACTCCTTCTGATACCTCTCCCATAAATGGTCACAAATTGTCAATTTTTGTAAATTCAACATTAGGCAAAGGAATGTTCGATTTGAACCAAACTCATCACAACCAATTATCTTTACCAAGCCTAGATCAAGGCTGATCATGAGACCATTGGTCCACTCTATTTGGTACCCCACCACATATGGTCAAAAATGTCAATGTTTATAAATCCAATATCAGGCGAATGGAATGTCCAAACTTTGCACAATGTATTATTATTACCTAGCCTATATCAAGTCGGAAGATGAGAGCCATTGGTCCACTCCTTCTGGTCCTCCCCTAAAATTGGTAAAAATTCTCAATATTTGTAAATTCATTGAAGATGGGACCTAATAGTTCACTCCAAATGGTCAACATTTTCAATGCTTGTAAATCCAATATCAGGCGAATGAAATGTCCGATTTCAACCAACACTTGTTTACCATTTAAGCTGCCTTTAATCATTACATACCTCGGTATAACCACTGTAATCTGATAATCTGCATGACCATGAATTTTTCAGCCATTCAAATTCTGGTAAGGATATAAAAGAACCACAAAAGTAAAAAATACAAAATAATACAATTAAAATCGCATTCATTTAATTTAGTCCTCAGCGTAAGGAAATTAAAGAAGAACAAAAATCAGCGTCACAAAATCAGATGAAAGAAGAAGTGGAATATTTTGTTATTTTGGTAACCGACCAGACTTAACCAACATTCGGTCATCCATCCAAGCATTCAGCGAACCTACCACAAGGTTAACAACATCAGTTCAGTTGTTTAAAACTCAAAAGAAGGGCGACACAAAAACCATTTTGGGACATAAATATAAAATTCACAGCTTTATTACCCTTTTTCCACAAGCAGGTTGTTTTTCATCTGTTTTGCTTCTTAAGCTCTCCCTACCTCTCTCTTTGAATATTGAAATACCCCTCTGGCAAGGCAGCTTTTTTCACTTAAGCATCATTTAAATTGGTTGTAGTTGCTGTTGTTGTTGCTTTCGTTCATACAATCAATTGATAAAACCACGGCCTCGACAAGAATGGAAGACACAGAAGCTGATCCAGTTAAAAGGACGTTTATCCAGTGTCGCGCTATGTAGGTTGTTAGCGGGTTTTTCTTTTGGCGAACACATGAAGATACAGAAATTCGGTCGTCCGTTCAGACGACGACACATATTTTGAAAATTGTTATTATATTTTTATCAGATTGTTGGCAACAAGTGCTTTGTGAACCGGTTGCCCGAGGATGCTTTGTCATGAAACTTCTCCTACTTTGGGGGATTATTTTTCTGTGTGCGAAGGTTAAATGTGTTGTCATCATCATCATTATTATTATTTTTATTAATTAAAGAAATATGGATGGTTGATTGAAAGAAGATTGCACATCAAAAAAGGTGTTAATTTTATGTACTATTGCAGAAAAAAACCTTGATTAAAACTTTTCGACATCATTTACTTCCGGCGTTTAGAAAAAAAATATTTTTTTTTATCTGAACAAGAAATTTCATCATGGCTTGGTGAAGATACTTATTTTAGATGTATTGATATGCAACACATCTGCATTCTCTTCACCTTGTCCCCTGCCACATTGCCTCCGCCTCCACCTACAAATAAATAAACCATCTTGCCAAACACCATATGGGGACAACTGTGGTTTTTCTTCTTCCTACGATGCGAACGCAATGAAAAAAAAACAATAAAAACGAACAATGACAATAATGACCATATACAGCAAGACCAAGAAAACCATACCAGACCATAATTGCTGAAGAATAAAAGAAGAAGCATATCCAACACAGAACAACAAAAACCAAACAAATAAATTGACAACAAAAGAAACCTGCACAGACAAAACTGTCATTTTGTCAAATTGTTTTAAGCCAAGTAAAACAAAACCATATTCGGATGGATGGAATGGTCGGACGGATGAATGACTTAACTGCAAAGCATACACGAAACACAATGGAACATGGGTTCTACATTGATCGTACACTAAGAGCGGCACACCAAACAACCAGCCATTAACAGTAACCAGCGGTTCGCAGACGTAATACAAGAAGTCTACACGAGGCATACAAGCGCCAAAGTTGACGTAAAAGAAACGATGCAATTTCTTTTGTGTAACAAGAATTCCGCATTAAAGTTTCGTATGTGAAAGTTACATAAGTGACACACGCCAAATCAAATGCATATTGGAGTGGGTCGATATTAATTTAGAATTGAAAGCAAACTAAAAAATGATTCATAAACATTTTCGCCCAAATAAAACTTTTGGAACTAGAATAATAATAACGGTATATATATACGAAGGATATGTTATTGTCATACCAGATAAACTTCTTTAATAATTGTAATAAATATATCCAAAGAAGAAATTTTTCATGTAGGGTTCCCAATGCATTGTAGACCTCATCGTAAAAAAGATTCTCTAGGCCCATCTTTTGAGATATAGATAATCTTCTATGGTTAGATTTGGAAATTTCTAGCCTATTGGGTCTCAATATGTAAAAAATTAGGTTGGGGAAAAACAAATCCATTATTTTATATGAACTATTGGTCTTTATTTAACATGCTTCGGAATTTCCTCTTTGGACCAAATACCTCATATAAGTCCTGTTCTCTATTGGCAAAAAATAACTCTAGTAGTCGATTTTCATAATCCTCCCTAGATACCAATTTTTTATCATTAGAGACATTTTGCAATACAAGAACAAGATGATAACCTCTTGGTTCCAAGTCTGGACTGTATGGCGGGTGCATTAAATGTGTGTGGCCTAGCGTTGTCCTGGTGGAACACGACACCTCTCCTGATGGCTAATTCTGGCCGTTTCTGGTCAATTGTAAATGGTTTAAAACAGTTTATGGTCGATTTTTAGCTCTTGGGCGATGTTACGACTGCTAACATGCCCGTCAATTTCGATCATTTCTCCGATTTTATCGACATTTTCGACGACCGGCCTACCTGTGCGTGGTGTATCATTAACAACAACAAATTCTGAACGGACCAAAAATTGCACATAATTGACTGTTACAGTATCGGAAACATAAACACCATTCACAAATTTATTTTTTTATTTATAAGACAAACCTGTTTTTGCTTTATAAAATACTAGCATATACCCGCTACTTCGTTAGCGAATGTGGGAAGTATTTAAAATCCAACACCAAACATTATTAATATTTTTGGAACTTTTCCAATGGAAATCATGCAATCCAATGGAAATCTTTTTATTTAATTTCAAGAAACCAGCTCTATCGGTTAGCTTTTAATCCAAACTGTACCAAATTAGCACACATTAGTAGGCATTTCCAAAACGTCCAACTTAGCCCTATCCTACACCCCAACAGTGATACTAACTTCAAGATTCTATAGCTCTATCGGTTGACCCAAATACAAATTTGGTATCATTTAGTACACATTAGTACGAATTTCCAAAACTTTCTACATAGCTCAATACTACATACCAACAAAGATCGTAACTCCAAATTGCAGGATTCCAGCTCTATCTGTTCACACAAAATTCAAATTGTACCAAATTTAGTACAATTTAGTACCCATAAGTATGAATTTCCAAAACTACATCCATACCCCAATCCTACACTCTAACAGTAACCATATTTCCAAATGTCAGGGTTTCCAGCTAAATTAGTTCACCCAAATCCAAATTTTGTACCATGTAGTACACATTAGTACGAATTTGCAAAATTCTCTACATACCATAATCATACACCTAAACAGTGATCCTGACTCAAAATTGCATTGTTCCCGCTCTATCGGTTCACCCAAATCCAAATTGTACCACTTATAGTACGATTTAGTACTTTTCGTACACATAAGTAAAAAGATTTCAAAACTACGTATTTGTCCCAATCCTACACTTCGACGGTAATGTTAATTTAAATTTTCAGGATTCCAACTCGATTTGTACCTCCAAATTAAATTTGTACCGAATATAGTACTTTTCGTATACATAAGTACACGCTTCCAAAGCCAGCTCCTTATATCGACCCTGCTTCTCAACCTTAATTTGCATTCCAAATTTCAGGTTTATAGCTCTAACCATTCACATACTACGAAATTGTACCAACTTTAGTAAATTTTAGTACTTTTCGCATACTTTGCTATATCTATTCCACACATTAGTGACCCTCATTTAAAATTTAAGAGTTCTAGCTCTACCGGTTCGTCAAATAAAAATGGTATCACATTTAGTACTTTTCGTGCCGTTCTAGTACAAACTTCCTAAAACCGAGCCTTATCTGTCACCTTTGGAACAAGAATGACCCTCACCCAAAATTCAAGATTCTATCTTTAGCCGTTTCGTCTGGGCTTTGATTAATCGTTAAATCAGTCAGTCAATCTCCTTACTCTTTTATTAGTATAAATTATTTAATGCTTATATATATATATATATATATATTTAATTTGTCTTTTATTTTTCATTTCAGGTTTTTATGACTTATATACGCTCAAATTTCCGTATGATGACAATCGAAAACGATATACAAATTATTTGAAAATATGGCAGGCCCGCCAATAACGATCAATATATATTTTTTTTGGAAGTATCCTCATCTCTCAATCATAAAATTCCACAAGGAAGGATTACAATAGAATATAGTCCAAATAAGCGGGCTAAGTTGTTAAGAAAATTATTTGTTAAAATGTATATTTAATATATTGTTTAAATGTATGTATATAATTTTTACAAAGAATATTGAATAAAAAATAATGAATAATGAATTTACTAAAAATACTATTTGTTTTTATTTACGGATACAACAAATATGGTAAGTATACATGCCCCAACGCATGCGACATAATTTCTGTGATGACGTCACAATTTTTCATTCACCTGGTTTTATGCATTTTTTGTGCAAATTTCACAAAAATACCAGGCGCCCAGAAGAAAATAGAAAGTAGCCCGCCAAAAAAATAAATGTAAAAAATTGCATCTGGCAATGTCGTACAAAGAAATTACAAAATTTGTAGCATACTTTTAGGCGCTCGATTTTTTCGCGGGGAGGTAGTTGCCAGACCAAAAATTTTGGATTTTTTTTGCCGGGCAACTTGCTACTTCATTCTGGGCGCCTGGTATTTTTGTAAAATTTGCGCAAAACTGCACCCAATTTTTGGGATTTTTTTTTTTTGAAATTCATTGGGAGCCGTTATTGCGACATTGGGCGTTGTGAACCCCCACTAAGAGATTTTTTTAGACGTCCATAAATAAAACACATTTTTATCATTTTTTAAATCTGCTTATTTATTTTATTTCAATTAACGAAGAAGGTATATAAAGAAATAACTCATTACATACACTATTTACATAATAGTCCTTAATACAATGTTAGTGTAGAGGAACAAATTGATGAACGATGTCAGGCTCAGCTGGATATTTTCATTCAGAAGTTGCTTAAACCTACCAGGCATCCAGAACAAATTGCGGGCTTTTAGTTTCGGAACATGTACCAGGTTTGATATTCAGAATAACATTTCAAACAATTGCTATAAAAATACACTAAGACTGCTTATTTAATATTTAAAGAAATGTTAAAAAAACGGTGATGGTTCCCATTTTCATCGATAATCTTACCTCGGTTCATTGTTTATTGAAATAGCCGCATGAAACAAAAATATTAAAAAATCCACAATTGTATATTAAAACAAGTAATGAAAGTAGTAAAGTCGGACGGAGCCGACTATATGATACCCTTCACCACTTTGGATATATTAAACAGATGAATCCTAACAGACGTCGCATTTTTAAAGGACCAGTAAAATGAAATTGGATCCATAAACATGACATTCTGCAACCGATACTAAATTTTTCATTTGGTCAGATATAGAAGCTATATCTAAATTTGAACCGATTTTCATGAAACTTAACACACATCATTCTAGACCTAATTCATTACGCCGTGTCAAATTTCGTGAAAATCGAAAGATATTAATGGACTTTGGTACACCATTTACCTTAAATCGGACGAAAATATATATGGGAGCTATATCTAAATCTGAACCTATTTTTAACGAAACTTAACACACATCATTCTAGACCTAATTTATTACGCTGTGCCAAATTTCGTGCAAATCGAGAGATATATAGGGACTTTGGTGCACCATTTACATTAAATCGGACGGAGATATATATGGGAGCTACATATAAATCTGAACCGATTTTTCCCAATTTCGATAGGGTTCGTCCTTGGGCCAAATAAGTGATCTATGCCAAATTTCATCCAAATCGGATCATAAATGCGACCTGTACTTTGTTCACAAAAATACATGGACGGAAGGACGAACGGACGGACAGACGGACATGCGTAAATCGACTGAGAAAATAATTCTATGCATATTCTCAAAAGGAAACATGTGTCTATGTCGTTTCCTTCTACCTGTTACAAACATATGCACAAAGACATAATACCCTGTACCACAGTGTGGTGAAGGGTATAAAAAAACATTTGTTTGGGAAGTTTTCAAAACACTGATTTTTATAAAAATATTTTTTTTCGGAAATTACATTTAGACTTTAGATAAAAATATATTTGTTAAAGAAATTTTTTTTTGAGTACCACATAAAGTTGAGGGTTTTTAAACATGTTTGTTTTCGGGACCAGATATGTCTTTCGTGACCTGTCGTTAATGAAATTTAAATCGGTATATAACTATATTAATAAAAGAGTAAGGAATAACTTCAGAATTTCCTCTAACCATATCTGGAAACTTTATAAAAATCGGTTTAGTAGTTGCCGAGATATTTGTATTTCAATTCAATGATGGTCTGAAATACACCTACTGCTCGATTCTGGTCGCCTATTACCTGAAAATGAAAAACCACACAAAAATCGCTCTTTTAAAAAAGGCAAAAATTGTTTTCATAATGTCTGCTGCTGTTGTATGAAAATTATAGCATACTTGTAGGGGCAAAGGGCAGTTGGAGGTGCAATTTCTAGTTGCTTGATATTTAGGTGTGATTGTATGTGATTTATGCACATATGCAATGTAAAATATATTTACTTATACATGCACACACTGTAGCCGTATGGAGGAAAAAAAATTCAATTTTTGCAAGATCGATTTTTGTGGTGTTTTTCATTTTTTGGTAATAGGCGCCCAGCATCGAACAGAAAGTATATTTCGGAGCATGGTAGAATTGAAATTCGAATATCTCCGGAAATACTTAAGCGATTTTTATGAATTTTGCAGCAATGGTTGGAGGGAATGACATTATATAGTTATTACACATATAAAGGTGATTTTTAGCTATTATCTTTTTGGCAACACTGTAACAGTTTACACACATCTCGTGTTTTGTTTTTCTGTCATACATCTTCAGTTTCGTCCATAATTTAACGATGAATCGTCATACAAACGATCAAAGCTTCCAAATCATTGAATTTCATAACTAAAATGCGTGCTTTGTTAAGAAAGTTCATTGCGCGTTTCTACAATTTTATGGCTGCATAATCGATCCATTGAAGCGGTTATTGTTTACTCCATTTCATATAGATATATACCGATTTCAATTTTCATTTGCGACCATATAATTTGACGAAAGGAGCGCCATATATTGATGTCATAACTGGAAATTTCATAAATGCCCTGGTTTTTGTCTCATAACTTTGGAACTACTAGGTATTGTAAAATTGATGTCATTTGAAAGGTAGGAAGCCTGACTATTTCGTGATCTGTTCAAAATTTAAAAAATGTAAATTTTTTTTTGTGATAAATTATGTATGAGGATTAATTAGTATGTTATTGCCTTACAAAAGATTCCAAATTACAATTTGCTGATTCTATGTCAAAGACCAATATTTATCCTTTTATTTGTGTTAATAGAGCTAGTTACAGGCCATGAAAGACATTTCTGAAGCAAAATATTTTGCTGTTACCGATCATTCCTTTCAATAGATGGCATTCATGTAGGGTCACGTATGATGATGGGCAACGTCTTACGATTTACAGACGCCAATAGACGATGGGACGCTGGGTTTAAACAATTGCATACCACATTTAATTTTGCTATAATTTTTTTCGTATTGCAGATATTAAAATAAAAGTAGTGTCATGTGGAAGTAAAATCGTATAATTTCTTGTGAAATAAATAAAATTTCAAAATTTGTTGAATAAAATAATGTAATATTTCTTTGTTTCGGGATATTCCCCAACTTCGAACTTGATTAATGTAAGGATGAAATATTACAGTTTGGTTAATCCCTTCAAAGGACGTTTGTAAAGCCACTCCAAATTGTGTGAAGCGGATATATAGTGCTGATGTAGATGTCTTGTCGGGTTCTATAAAACGCTGCTCATGATCAGACAATACCCTACAGGAAAGCCATATTTTGGGCGGAATGAATTTAATTTATAGCTTCATACTTACCTTCCCGCAATCAACCACAAAAATAAAAAAACATTTTTTATATTTTCATAGTTTCATTTAGAAAAAGAAAATCAATTTATTATTTCATTTCTTCTTTTTTAATTAATCGTTGCATTTACTTTCAGTTATTAAAGACGTATAAAAAATATTTGTTTATACAAATAAATTCACATAAAAAATACACTAACTTCTAATTTCGAACTTACAAACAAAAATATGTATACGACTTAATATACAATACTAAACACTTTTACAAAAAGTGCAACACCCTTATAATTTTTATATTTTTTTAGAGAAATATTATTAAAATTATATACTCTAAAAAAAATTAAACATAAAAAATATCAATGGAAACATGTATTACTTTAGAAAACTGTTACAAAAGAAATAATTAAAAATAAAAAAAAAATTTATCTTAATAACATTAAATCTTAATAACAAAGAAATTATAAAAATAAAATCTCTAATAACAATTCATATAATACAATTTATTTTAATTTTTTTTTTAATTTATAGAAAACTTTAAACACATATCCAACATTTTATTCAGTTACTAGCAAAGTGCCCGCTACTTCGTATGCCAAAAGGGAATACAAAAAATAATATTTCATATGGAAATCTTGAATACTATATAATTTGTATATAATTCCTACATCTAATATCAAGTTTATTGTCATTTAGTACTCTTCATACTCATAAACACTATTTTCCGAAATCTCTTTCTTCTTTTTCCATTACAAAGAAATAGGTCAGAAATTCAATTATATATTTCAGCAAATTCGTACAGGTTCCACATTATTTCCATTTTGCACTTTTCGAACACATAAGTACAGATTCACTACCTCCATACCATCACCACCACTAAATTTAGTACCAGTTAGTACCAAAAACCCTTTGGCACTTCTTTCTAACTCTCCGTCAGTGACCTACATTTTAAATTTCAGTAGGCCTATTCTGTAACTGTTTAACAACATTCGACATTGTTTATTTTACAACAATTTCATTTGTTACTTTTGTTGTTTTTACAATAACAAAGGAAAATTAAACAATATCGAATGTTGTTAAAAGTTACAGAATAGGCTTACAGGCTTCCAGCTCTCCGTTACACAAATCCAAATTGTTCCAAATTTACTGAATTTTCTATCCTATTTACTATTTGTACACATAAATTTGAGTTTCCAAAGTTGTTTCAATAATCTAAATTCCAAATCTCAGGATTCAACCAAATCCAAATTGTTCCAAATTTAGTATCACTTAGTTTTCATACTCATAAGTAAGAATTTCTAAAACTACATCTTATTGGTGGAAATAAGATTACTGTTTTCACCAAAGTTCAATTTGTACCAAATTTAGTACTTTTTGTACCAAAATTATATCATATTTGATACCACTTGCTGTACCCATATTCCAAACCCAACTCAATATTCCAAACCTACTTATCGTAAGTCCAAATTTAAGAATTCCAGTTCTGCCTATTCACCTCGGTAACATAAGTTGCAACTTTCAGGTTTGGAGTTCTACCCGTTCACCAAAGTTCAAATTGGACCAAATGTTGTGCTTTTCGTACCCATTAGTACGAATTTCCAAAACTACTTCAGTCATTCACTCCAATATTCTATTCGTTCGCCAACATCCAAATTGTACAAAATTTAGTACCATTTATTACTTTTCGTAGATGTCCTCAATTCCACACTGCAACAATAATTTTAATCATAAATTTCAGGATTCCAGCTCTATCCGTTCACATAGATCCAAATTTTACCATATTTAGTACTTTTCGTACTCATGAGTTCGAATTTCCAACACTATCTCAATCATTTGCTATAACAGTAATTTCATTTTCAAACATAATTTTTTTATTATTCCAAATTTTAGCTCTCTGAAAATTGTACCAAATCTAGTGCGGTTTCGTACTTTTTGTAAACATAAGTAAGATTTTTTAAAGCTACCTCAATCCTATACTCCAATAGTAGTCCTAATTCCTCTTTCTTTTACTAAACTAAATGCAAATAGTACCAAATTCAGTACCATTTTGTACTTTTTATACACATAAGTACGAATTTCTTAAACCTTTTTCCTACATCAACACCACTTCCCAACCTGTATTCCTTATAAAATTTCAAGATTTTAGCTATATATGCTCAATATATATATATATACAATTAGAACTAAATTTAGTAAATTTTAGTACTTTTCGTACACTTATAGGTCGAATTTCCAAAAACCGTTTTGCACATCTTTCTAACATTCCATCTGTGACCCACATTCCAAATTTCAGAATTCTATCTCTTCCCGTTCGCCTAATACAATGGGTACCATATTTGATACAGTTTAGTACTTTTCGTACCATTCTAGTTCGAATTTCCAAAAACCCAACTTTATCTCTCGCCTAACATCAACAACAACCCACACTCAAAATTTCGAGTTTCCTGCTTTAACCGTTTCACTCACTCACTTAACACTAAGCTCTTTTATATATTAAGATTAAACTTGACCTAAAGAAATAATATTACCTTCATCCTCTTATCACTTAGTATAGTTATAATGACCTCCTTCGATAGAAATGGAAACTATTCACACAGTGTAATAATCTTTCTACTTTTTCTGCAGAGTAAACAAATAAACGCTCATGTGCCGCCCGTAGTACATTGACGTTTAAATGAAAATAAAACAAACAAAAAACAACAACTAATCAATATTCAATTCGATTCACTTCGCATTGGACAAATATCGTTCTTTGTTAGTTTCAAATATTTTGCCCTTTTTGTTTATTGTTTTTTTTTTTAATTATTTGTTTTCTTTTCAGTTCAAAATTCTTGTTATGACTAATTGTAATTTCTTAACTTAAGCTTTAATTGTTTTTGCAGTTGTTACACTTACAAACAATATGCAATAGGCGATTGTAGTTGTTGTTCTTAGCTTCCTGTGATATTAATAAAAAAACACTAAAAGAGAAATATTCCATTTATTTAGTGTATGCATGTAGTTAAAATAAGTGTGTATGTGCGTATGTGTACTGCACTTTTGCTAAACTCGAGTATTTTCGAGTAGTCGGAACATTGATTTGCAATAAACAAGAACAACAACAAAAAAAGCTTTGTGATTTAATTACAACATCACGTCGTTGGCCAGTGTTATTGATTAATGCTGACGATGATGACGACAAAAGCAACAACAACAACAGCAATAACACGGCAAAGTTATCAATAATCAATCGAATGAGAACACCTTTCCTCAAAGCACGTCCATGGCCACAATAACTTATGTTTCGCAAAAACAAAATGAAAAAAATGTTTTGTTGTCCGGTCTCTCCCGCTGTTAGCTCGGCTATTCTCGGAAGTGATTAATTCAATTGTAAGCCAAGTGACTAATTCTATGGTAGTATAGGAAGACGAGGATTATATTCTTGGTTTTAATGCGTAAAACGTTATTTAGTTCAATCGAATCATGAATCTACCTAAACTTTGTTTTTTAGAGCGGAATTCTAGCCAAAAGATTAAATCGACAGTGGCCAACAATTAATTGGGGTTTAACTTAACTAAGCTCGTGACTGCAATAAGTCATTATCGCCGGATATCACATTACAGGTGTTTATACACACATTCTTCTAATGACTGAGTAATAATGTGATTATGTGAAGGGTCGTTTTAACTATAGTTGGATTAGGGCGGAATAAAGGGATAAGCGCTTTATATAATGCTATTGCAGTTATATTAAATCTGGTAATTGAGTAATAATTTATAAGTGAGGTTCATAATTTGCGGTATAAATCGGAAACAAATGTCATTTGACCTACATTGGGGATTGATATTATTTGTTAAAATCTTGTAATTTTAATACAATGAAATAAATGGGATGCTTCATTATTTCGCTTATGAATTTGAAGTTTTTTGTAGCATTTGCAGAATTGGATGGGAAAAACAACTTTGCCAAAAATGTTCAATTAATTGCATTGCAGCCACCATATAAACATTCCGCCCCTTCAAGAGACTTTTTTCTTTATTTGTAGGAATAAAACGAGATCATCGAGTGCTATGGTGTGACTGTACGGCAAATGAACATGCATTATTATACAATACTTTTCAAGGAGAGACAAAGGGCTTGGATTTATCTATACTAATAAAAGAGTAAAGTGATTGACTGACTGACTGATTTAACGATTCATCAAAGCCCAGACGAAACGACTGAATTTTTGGTGAGGGTCACTCTTGGTCCAAAGCTAACAATTAAGGCTGGGTTTTTGGAAATTCGTACTAGAACGCTACGAAAAGTACTAAATGTGATACCATTTGTATTTGTCGAACCGGTGGAGTAGAATTCTTAAATTTTAAATGAGGGTCACTGATGAAGTGTAGAATAGATATAACAAAGGGTGTTTTGAACATTCGAACTATAAGTATGCCAAATGTACTAAATTTGGTACAATTTCGTAGCATGTGAACGGATAGAGCTTAAAACTTGAAATTTAGAATGCGAATAAAGGTTGATATGTAGGGTCTATTTAAGGAGATGTTTTGAAAGCGTGTACGAAAAGTACTATATAGTACTATATTTGGTACAAATTTAATTTGGAGATACAAATCGACCTGGAATCCTGAAATTTGAAAGTAACATTAACGTAGGGGTGTAGTATTGGGATATGAACGTAGTTTTGGAAATTTGTTACTTATGTGTAAGAAAAGTACTAAATCGTACTATAATCGGTACAGTTTGGATTCGGGTGAACCGATAGAGCGGAAACAATGAAATTTGGAGTCAGTATAACTGTAGGGGTGTGGGGTTGGGGTCAGAATTCAATTAAAGAAATTAATACTTATAGGTACAAAATGGTACTACACTTGGTACAACTTGAATTTTAGGTGAACCAATAGAGTTAGAATCATGAAATTAGAAGTTTGGATCACTGTTGAGGTGTAAGATTGAGATATGTAGGAAGTTTTAGAAATTTGTACTAATGGGTACCAAATTTGGTACAATTTGAATTGTGAGTGAACCAATAAAGTTAGAATCCTGAAACATGGATATGGGATCACTGTGGGGGTGAAGGTTTGGGGTATTGGTACTACTGTGTACTAAATTTGGTACAATTTGAATTATAGGTAAACCGATAGAGTTGGAACGCTGAAACTTGAATTTAGGATCACTGTGGGGATGTGGGTTTTAGGTTAGGTAGGAGGTATTGGAAATTCGTACTATTGTGTACTTAATTTGGTACAATTTAAATTGTGGGTGGACAGATAGAGTTGTAATCCTGAAACTTGGATTTAGGATCACTTTGGGGGTGTAGGTTTGGGTTAAGTAGGAAGTTTTCGGAAATTCGTACTACTGTGTACTAAATTTGGTACATTTTTAATTGTGGATGAATCGATAGAGTTGGAATCCTGAAACTTGGATTTAGGATCACTGTTGGGGTGTAGAATTGGGGTATGTAGGAAGTTTTGGAAATTGGTACTACTGTTTAGTAAATTAGGTACAAATTGAATTGTGGGCGAACCAATAGAATTGGAACCCTGAAACGTGGAATTATGATCACTGTTGGGGTGAAGGTTTGGGGTATGTAGAAAGTATTGTTGGATAGTTGAGGTGGGTACTCTTGGAAATAATGTGAGCTTAATTTGGTACAATTTGAATTTGGGTGACCCTGTAGAGCTCGAATCATGAAATTTGGTATTAAATAGTACTCAAATTTTCGATATTAATGTGTGGATAGCTTAGTTTTTCTGGAATATGCAGTTTTCTGTGAAAATAAAATAATCTATACTAATAAAAGAGTAAAGTGATTGACTGACTGACTGATTGACTGACTGACTGATTTAACGATTCATCAACGCCCAGACGAAACGGCTGAAGCTAGAATCTTGAAATTTTGGGTGAGGGTCACTCTTGGCCCAAATGTGACAGATAAGGCTGGGTTTTTGGAAATTCGTACTAGAAGGGTACGAAAAGTACTAAAAAGTACTAAATATGATATCATTTGTATTTGGCGAACCAGTAGAGCTAGAACTCTGAAATCTGGATTGAGGGTCACTGATGGAGTGTAGGATAGATGTACCAAAGGGTTTTTGGAAATTCGAACTACTACTATCCGAAATGTACTATATTTGGTACAATTCTGTAGCATGAGAACGGATAGAGCTAAAAACTTGAAATTTGGAATGCGAATTAGGGTTGGGAAGTAGGGTCGATATAAGGAGATGGTTTTGAAACCGTGTGCTCATGTGTACGAAAAGTACTATATGGTACTATATTTGGTACAAATTTGATTTGGAGGTACAAATGGAGCTAGAATCCTGAAAATTGATATTAACATTACCGTCGGAGTATAGGATTGGGGTATGTACGTAGTTTTGGAAATTTGTTACTTATGAGTACGAAAAGTACTAAATCGTACTATAATTGGTACAATTTGGATTTGGGTGAACCGATAGAGCGGGAACAATAAAATTTGGAGTCAGGATCACTGTAGGGATGTAGGATTAGGGTCAGGATTCAGTTTAAGAAAATAATACTTATGGGTACTAAATGGTACTAAATTTGGTACAATTTGAATTTTAGGTGAACCAATAGAGCTAGAATCATGAAATTTGGAGTCAGGATCACTGTTGAGGTGTAAGATTGAAATATGTAGGAAGTTTTAGAAATTTGTACTAATGTGTACTAAATTTGGTACAATTTAAATTGTGGGTGAAGCGATAAAGTTTGAATCCTGAATTTTGATTCAGGATCACTGTGGAGGTGTAGGATTGGAGTATGTAGGTAGATTTGGAAATTGGTACTAATGTGTACTAAATTTGGTACAATTTGAATTGTGGGTGAACCGATAGAGTTGGAATCCTGAAATTTTGATTTAGGATCACCTTGGAGGTGTAGAATTAGGGTATGTAGGAAGTTTTGGAAATTGGTATTACTATGTACTAAATTTAGTACAATTTGAATTGTGGGTGAATCGATAGAGGTGGAATCCTGAAACATGGATTTAGTATCACTCTGGGGGTGAAGGTTTGGGTTAAGTAGGAAGTTTTGGAAATTCGTACTACTGTGTACTAAATTCGGTACAATTTGAATTGTGGGTCAACCGATAAAGTTGGAATCCTGAAACTTGGATTTAGGAACACTGTGGGGGTGTTGGTTTGGGCTAAGAAGGAGGTTTTGGAAAATCGTACTACTGTGTACTAAATTTGGTACAATTTAAACTATGGGTGAAGCGTTAGAGTTGGAATCCTGAATCTTGGATTTAGTATCACTTAGGACTGTAGGTTTGGGGTAAGAAGAAGGTTTTGGAAATTCGATCTATTGTGTACTAAATTTGGTACAATTTGAATTGTGGGTGAACCTATAGAGTTGGAATCCTAAAACTTCTATTTACGATCACTGTAGGGATGTAGGATTGAGGTAGGTAGGAAGTTTTGGAAAGTGGCAGTACTGTGTACTAACTTTGGTACAATTTGAATTGTAGGTCAACCGATAAAGTTGGAATCCTGAAACTTGGATTTAGGATGACTGTGGGGGTGTAAGAAGTTTTGGACATTGGTACAACTATGTACTAAATTTGGTACAATTTGAATTGTGGGTGAACCAATAAAGTTGGAATCCTGAAACTTGAATTTAGGATGACTTTGCGGGTGTAGGATTGAGGTATGTAGGAAGTTTTGGACATTGGTACAACTATGTACTAAATTTGCTACAATTTGAATTGTGGGTTAACCAATAGAGTTGGAATCCTGAAACTTGGATTTAGGATCACTGTGGGAGTGTATGTTTGGGTTAAGTAGGAAGTTTTGGAAATTCGTACTACTGTGTACTAAATTTGATACTATTTGGATTATAATGAATTTTATCTAATTCATGATTTCAATTTGATTGCATGATGTAGGTAGTAATGGAAATTTTTACTTATGTGTTCTAAGTGGTACTAAATGTGATACAAATTGGATTTAAGTGAACCGATAGAATCCTGAAATTTGGAATTAAGATTGTGGTATGTGGGAAGTGTTGGAAATTCGTACTTATGAGTGCTAAAGTAGGTAGTTATGGAAATTTATATTAATGTGGACTAACTGATACTCAATTTGGATTTGGGTGATTTTTTTTTCAAAATAAGTATAACAAGAGTACAAATGGTAAAAAATTACACCAAATTTAGTATAGAGGTAGATATCTGTTGCGGTCGGAATGGGTGTGTAGGGTTGAGATACAGAGATATATTTGAGAACATACTATGGTACTAAATGGTTCTAAAATTTCAATAATGATCGATATAGGGTGGTTTTAAATACATCCCACATTCGCTAACGAAGTAGCGGGTATATGCTAGTATGTTAATAAATGTTTAAATATATCCCACATTCGCTAACGAAGTAGCGGGTATATGCTAGTTAAAAATATTTTTGTAGGAGATCAACAAAAGGCGTGGACAATATTTGTTTACGACAAAGGCGTGGATTTTTAAAACAACATTTTTCTATTGCAAAGGCGTGGATTTAAAAAAAATATTTTTCTATTGCAAAGGCGTGGATTTAAAAAAAAATTTCCATTGAAAAGGCGTGGATTTAAAAAAAAATTTCCATTGAAAAGGCGTGGATTTAAAAAAATATATTTTTCTTTTGAAAAGGCGTGGATTTAAAAAAATATATTTTTCTATTGCAAAGGCGTGGATTTAAAAAAAATATATTTTTCTATTGCAAAGGCGTGGATTTAAAAAATATATATATATATTTTTTTTAAAAAAAAATATTTTTCTATTGCAAAGGCGTGGATATTGCAAAGGTGTGGATTTAAAAAAAACTTATGGACTATAGCCGAGGATTTTTTTAATATATTTTTCTAGGAGGGACTATAGGTGGTGTATATTTTCTAAAATATAATATATATCATTTAGAAAGACATTGATGAATCGAAAAGGCCTAAAATAGATTTCGTGAAGTCAAAAATCGATATTTAATCGTGACAAGTATAAAATGAAAACCCACTTAGGAGGGCCACTTCATATGAGATTTACTGTTCTTAAAAAATCGGATTTTACGGGTAAAGTACCAGAAGGTGTTTACCATTTTATGAGAGATGATTTTTTCGACAAGACATTTTTGGTACAATTTATCTGAAACGGAACGAGACTCTGAGGCACAATACCTATATTTCGATGAAGGCTGGGGATATAAAAACTGAATTTTTATAGTCACAAATCCAACATAATTTCGGGATTATGCATATGAGTGAAATTTAATGTTAGGCTCAACCATAAATAATTTGTAAAATCCTGGTGAAAAAATATTATACTATAGGTCCCACCCCTTGCATTGAATCTCCAGGTTTACTACTTTCCAATTCAACATAGTTTCTTTTGATAAGCAGAAAATAGGTGTGTTGTGAT